>NC_051135.1:5351241-5371194 GCF_014839805.1 Manduca sexta | reverse complement strand
ATACCCGGTCTATAAGCCGAGATTCAGTCATGATATAAAAAAAAAAATAATAATATATTTCCAAAACAAAAGAATTACACACTCAGATTTAGCAAACATTCAACACTAGGCACTGCCTGTCTCGTAGAATGAATTAAGTAGGGTTAACATTTTGGGCGGGTGTGCAATTTAATACTTCTACGCGTTCATGAGGAAAAGGGTATTGTTGAGCAGTGGCGAGCCTACCATGTCGGGTATGGACAAGCCAAAGCAGTACAAAAAAAAATCGTCTGTGTTTCAAATAAAACTAGTGTTAAAAAAATTTGGCCCGTCATGACCCTCTAAAAGAAGTTAAATTACCTATATCAATTATCGACCAATCTCAGAAAAATAACAATACAACGATTGTCGAGTATCGACGCGCAATGTTTTATTTTGAAATTTCGTTACATATCTACCTTCTATACCTACTTAATTGCTGAAGTAAATATTACGTTTATATGTTTTTTGTAAATTGGAATATCTCTTACATACAGCGCCGATAAAATCATTATCCTTAACCAGAAGTATCCCAAACACTTGTCTCGTTCGAGAAAAATGTGCAAAGCAATGAAGTTTTACAAATAGACGCGGCATACATAACGTGACCATTTATTTTCGTCACAAAACGGGACATCGGTTTATTTACGTGAAGCATAAAAAATAGATAGACACTTCAACGTCAGAGGAAGCCCGCAGTCGTCCCAGTATAACCGCTCAGTCGCCCCCATGACGGCTGGGCGGTAGTAATAAGGCAATTTCTCCACGACCAAAAAACGGAATTTCATTATTAAATTATTATAAATTTAAAATATTGTGTTAAGGTACAAATATTCAGTTTTATTTATCTTTGTCTGAAGAAATAAATTGTTTTATTACAACTGTTTTTTTATATATTGTCATTAGTTATCAACATCGTTTTCAAAACTAGAATCTGTAACAGATTTTTTTCAGATGTCCACATTTTATTCATTAGAGAAAACATTCGTAGGTCTTGTAGCCAAGTAGCAGTCCGGTTAACTCTTACATTTTCGCACGATTTCGAAAAACACCGGGACAGATTACCGAAAACGGGACAGTCCTGTTCAAATCGGGACGTCTGGTCACGTTAGGCATACACTAACAAAATGGCACAAAAACGGTGCACTATGTGCTATAGTCACGTACCTATACATATAATTACAAATTGGTTCGAAGAAGGAATAAAAAGATTCAGCATACATTCGTTAGAAAAGGATATATATAAATCGACAGTTACGTAACAACGTTAGTGCCGCACGCTCATTGGCCAAAGCGCGTGACCTACAATCAGAGAAATTTGGGGAAAATTGGACACTTCATTTTAATAAAACAATTTATTGTGTGAGCAGAGAAACATTTATTTTAGACAGTAAGGTGAACTATATATAAAAAATATATTCATTGCTTTAAATGCTCTATATACGTAAGACTAGGTATACAAAAATTCTTTAAGATATAATATATTATCGTGTCCATCATAAAACTCTAGTTATTTAGCGCCAGCGTGTTTACTTTATATAACTTCAAACAAACTTAATTTATTCCTTTTTTGTCTTTTATAATCAGTTTTACAATCTATATTAGTTTTATGTGCGAAATGTAAGCGAACATTAATGAATTTATCTATAACAGCGCGGATAAGGTGAAATCTATGATTCAACGTCGGGTGTTGCTCTAAGGAATGAACATTTAAAGACTGAAATACGTCGTTACAACTTACAAACGATTTTAAAATCCGATTTTTAATAATTTGAATATCTTTGATGTAGGTAGGTGTTAGACTCGAGTGTAGCGGGTAGAAGTAACAGACATAAAGTCCACACGTAGACAGAGTTTATTTGCACAGAGTAAGAGTACAATTCACACAGGAGTAGAAGAAACACGCACTACAAGAAAGAAGGAGAGAAAATAAAGAGAAAGTCTACAGCGAAACAAAACGAACAAAATACTATGAACGGTATCGTAACAAGCGTAAGCGATCCGCGCCGCATGCGTCGGCTGACTGACTGCTGTCGGCCGGGGACTATGTGACAGGCGGAGCGTACGCGCCCCGCTTCGACCGGTTTATGTGACGTAGGGCATTGTTAGTTGATCGCATACATATACCGAACGTTGTACCATTTGTACATTGAAATTTTATTTTACAATTTTTATGTTAATGATAATAGTATTTAAGTTTTAGCAGTTTATTAGTTTTAAGTTTATTGTATTAATTTGAAGTTTTGTTTATAAAACTGAAAATCAAATGCATCGAAAAATCAAATGCAAAAAGAAATAAACATCAGAATTAGTAACGCTTGGAAAAGGTTCTGGTCCCTCAAAGAAATAATGAAAAATACACACATACCCTTGAAAGACAAGACTAAAATATTTAATTCATGCATATTACCAAACTTAACATACGGATCACAAACCTGGCCCTTACTAACAAACAGAGTGAAGCATAAGAGTCTGTCAAAACAAAATGGAGAGAAGCATTCTAAATATAAAGTTAAAGACAAATCAAATTAATAAATATAAGAAACAAAACAAAAGTTATAGATGTCCCATACACAGTGAAAAACTTAAATGGGAGTGGGCAGGTCATATGTTAAGAAACAGCAAGAACAAATGGACAAAAGATGTCACTATGTGGTACTCTCGTGATGGAAAAAGAAGGCAAGGGCGTCAAAACATAAGATGGGAGGATGACATTAAAAAATAGCTGGACCAACATGGCAAAGAAAAGCAGCAAATAGAAAATTATGGAAAACTCTAGGGAGGCCTATGCCAAAGGGCAAGCTGATAATAATGTTACCGGTGTCGAAAATAAATACTTATTTTAATTACTATTATATATCACTAGTAAATAAAATAAAAAAAAAATGTAAAGAATTATAATAAGAACTGTGAAATGTATATATATATTATTATCAGAAATAAAGGCTATTTGTATTTGTATTTTATAAAACTGATGTTTTGTGCGGATAATGCCGCCACATTTGACATTAGGAAGGATTATGTGACCTTTTACATTTATGTGATTTTTAACATTATTTTTGGTTACGTATATGTCACTCTCTAGGAAATGATCGGAACAGACGGTAGAATATGTAGTTGGTATCCAATCATTCTCACACCTTTGAGTTCTAATCACACACAACCATTTTTCTTTAGCAGTCCATCTTTAGGGATTCTATAATTCAAACAAAAGTACAACCGTAAATATTTACAAGTATTTGATGTATTTTTTAAATTAAACTATTACCTATTACATGATTTTATTTCATACCGTGTTATTATATTATAAAACAGAAATAGTAGGTTTATAAAGCCTGAGACAGTCATTACCCATCTTCATCATCACCCTAGCAGCTCATTGACATGGCGCGAGCGTCGACCGCCGCGCCGTCGCCATGACAGTCGAATAAAATTCATTCGGTTTATTTGATAAATAATAAGTTCAATAGTGTATACTATGTGTGTATGTGTATGTGTATACACATGAAATGAAACGTTTTCTTTATAGTTGCTGTATAATTTGTACATCGTCTAAAACACAGGAAGGCATTTAATTAACAGAATACAAATAGGTAGTAAGCCGACTAGCCGCGACAGTGGTTCGAGGTTAACTAAGTGAACATCGGGGAATTGCCTTACTTTCGTCTTGCCAGTATTGAGCTCGGACAACGTATCTATGTAATAAAAACATCTTAGGTGCAAAGCCAATGATACAACTCACGTAATGTTTGTTCGTATGGAAGTATCCATCACGCCAATTAGTTTTGGATACTAGACTAAATACCTTATAAGGTTTTTCAACTCAGGAGTACATTTCGCACCTCTCGCCAGCTTGTTGAATGTTATTGTTTTTCATCATAACCTAACAAATTTACTTTCTTCACGGCTATCAAACTTTCACACACTTGAAACTATTATAAGGTATAATTTCACTCATCTTCTTTATATTTAAATGTTTTAAATAATTCAAAAACACGTAATAAAAATAACACCTTTAAAAAATGTATCGCCGGCTCAATCAAAACAAACAACTAGTGTCGCCAGTTACTAATCGCAAATTATACTCAACATTTCTACTAAAATTATACGAAAGGTTTAATTAAAATACACATAATACATAAAAATAATTATTATTATGTAAATATACCTAGTCTTGCCATAAATATTGTAATAAAGAAAAAAGAAAATTGTTAACTGCAAATAACATTTATTACTTTTACAGTGTGTCAGTTTAATACATAAATATAAAACAATTAAAAATATAAAAAGCTTATTCGAAGTGGTCTCCATTGGCTGCAATACAGTCCTTTAAACGATGAGGCCAGTTATCAATAGAAGCACGCACTCTTTCCATGGGAAAATTCTTCACTGCCAATCGTATAGATTGTTTTAGGGACTCCAAATTATCATGGCGTTTAGAGCAAGCTGTACTCTCTAAAACTGACCACAAATCATAATCCAGCGGATTAAGATCGGGACTAGACGACGGCCAGTCTTCAGCTCTGATGAAGTCCGAAACGTTCGATTCCAACCAAGACTGCGTGGACCGAGCTTTATGACCCGGCGCCGAGTCTTGCTGGAAGGACCATACTTGGTTATTGAACATGGTGATGTTAAGGGGCTTAACTACCTTCTCAAGAATGGTATCTTGATACACTTGTGCCGATGTTTTGATACCTTTTTCACAAAAATATGGCTCAGTCACTCCTTCATAGCTAACACCCCACCAAACCATCACTGAAGTCGGATAATGTCCACGTTGCACTCTGTCGACTAATTGGGAAGCTTCCTTAGAGCTTTGAGCATAAATACGGTCATTTTGTTTGTTAAAATGTTGCTCAATTGTAAAAATTTTCTCATCCGTAAACAAAATTTTTCTGTGACCTCCCTTTGCGTACCGCTTCAGTAGTTGTTTGATTTTACCACCCTATTCTTCTTTAAATTATCAGTTAAGAAATGGCCAGTGCGTCTCTTATAGGCTGCAAGTCCTAAGTCATCTTTTAAAATACGCGACATGGTTCTAGGTGCTATCTTCATTTCCCGAGATAAAATCTTTTGCTTTCGGACAGGATTTCTTCGAATTCTTTCCCTTACTGCTTTGACCACCTTTTCGTACGAACACTACGTGGACGGCCAGATCTTTTCTGTCACAAACAGAGGAGGTCTCATTGTACCTATTAATAGCCCGGTACACAAACATTTTACTAATACCAAGTGTATGGAGAGTTTTAAAATTGCATTTGGCTCCATACCTACTTTGTGTAATGCTATCACAGCGATTCGGTTCTCTTTATCACCCAACACCATTTTAATATCGCAAAATATTTTACAATGTATTGGCGCCAAAATGAGAAAACACAATGAACAATCGTATAAAAATGACAGATTCGAAATTCAAATGTAATATTTTTTTATAATTAAGTGTAACAGTATTTATGGCCAGACTAAGTAATTATGTTTATTCTAAAATCATTAAATACACATGAAAAATAAAATATTAGTCATCCAAATAAGGAATATTATTTAGAACTATCTTCTGCCCGCAGCTTCGCCCGCGTGGATTTCGGACTTCAAAAATGGAGAAGGTGCTCAATTTGTCGGGATGTTTTTTGAATGTATGGTGGTATGCAGGTGGTCCGATTGTCCGGTCAGGGTCTGATGATGGGATCCTGGTGAAATCGAAGGAACTTTTAACCATTAAGGTTGCACACGCGACGGAAGCTTAAAAAATGGAGTAACTTCTCCCGTTTTCCCAACATTTCCCTTCACTACTCTGCTCCTATTAATTATAGCGTGATGAAAAGTATACTATAACCAGCACAGGAGTATGACAAATAATTGTACCAAGTTTCGTTAAAATCCCTAGAGTAGTTTTGTTTCTATAACTGTTATACAGAAAGACAGACAGACAGACAAAATTTTACTAATTGCATTTTTAGCATCAGTATCGATCCCTAATCACCCCTGATAGTTATTGTGGAAATATATTTCATGTACAGAATTGACCTCTCTACAGAGTTATTCTAAGTCTAGATGTAGATGAAATGCGCATACTGATACGGTTTAGATGTGGTATGTGTTAAGGTGTATGAGTGTGTGTGTAGGTGCGCTCGAGGCCAGAATCGGCTCGGTGCATCGACACTTAGCGCGAATTTTAATCTTTACTGTACCGACCGTAAAATTATGATTATTGTTTCATATTCCGTTTTGTGCAAATAATTTTAGGGCAAGCCAGGCTTTTGGGCTTCTATAAAGAACCGCCGCTGTTGTTGCAGGTCACAAAAGGAAAGGGCGTTGTAAGCAGATAAGAAAGCGTATTTATTTGTGTACATTTAACAAATAATACGGAGGTGCAAAGCGCGAACGGGTGCCACGAGTTGGCGAAATGGCACGGCGGCTCGCTTTCAACTAAAAACTAAAACAGCCTACGTGACTCGCGGCCCACGCGCCGCGCGCGCCCGGGAGTCCCACCCCGCGCCTCCTGCACCCCCCACAAATTATTATTAAAATGGGAGCTAGGTATGTTTTATTATTTTCGTCTCGCTAACAGGTATTAACTTTATAATTATTAAACATAATATTTTTATTGTATGACGTATAAAATATACGGTTTTCGCAATTTTCCTTGATATTAAAAAAATATGAGGGGTAGGCTCTCTGCCGTCTGGTTCCGCTTAGTAGGTAAAGTCCTGGGAATATTGGTCAGAGTCCGGGTCTGCCACGAGGGTGACACGGCAACCGATGTGTCCAGGTCGCGGTTGAATGGTTGGTTAAAATACGTCGACCGACTTGCCGGATTTGACGAGATTCCTCAAATGGTAACAATGCATCCCATCGGGGTGCAATACGAAAAGTATTCCAAACTATGTGAAGATTTACCGTACTTTATTTTTTTGTATATGTAACTATTTACTGCTATCAGTGGTGAAGGGTGAACATTTTCAAAAGGGAACCCGACGAAATATTTTTTCTACAGTTAACATAATATAATACGCTGTTCAAAATAAATTAAAATCAGTAAAATATCATAATAATTTCCTTCTAACATAAAAATTATGTCTAGTATCTAAATTTACAAAATAATCATATATTTTGAACATAGGTATCTAAAAAGAGCCCAACAAGAATTAATAATGCACAAAGACTAATTATACATTCTAAATTATTAAAAATATTTCGCGCCAATGGCTCAACATGAAGCCGCAAATTCTCAGGTTACCCTGAAGTACACAGACACGCACGCACACATGTATATTTACGTCACTTCAAAAGATTAGACAAAGACACCGCGCTGCGTGTGAAAGAGACAACGATATAACGAGGGAAGCTATGCGCGGCCGGGTTCACTTCGAACACTATAGGGCGCGAGCACTGCGCGCGAGTTACGATTTAACAAATTGATATGAACGACAGATATCATTGAAGTATTGATTTAATTTAATAAATATAAGATGACTTGTTTGAATATACTATTTTTATTCTAGTTATATTGTTATGCTTTTCTTTTATTATTTTTAGTTAATTTACAAAAGGTAACCCGGTAGGAATCGGCTTGTATGGACGCTTCGCCACTGGTAAATAGATTGAATCCGCAAAATTAAATTACTAACACAAGCGCGTAGGACGACACATATGTGAACGCAAACTAGTGTAATAGTCCGTTACAGCGGATGATCGGGCGGTAGCTGGTGACGACTGCGCAAACGCCGATTGCTTAGTATTTCAAATTGATGCTGTGTAAAATAACGGTACAGCGCGTGTTGTTTATTTTAAAAAAATAAATAAAATGCTTTATTCATCACGTAGGTGAACATAGTTGCACTTATGATAAGTCAAGGTGCTACATGAGAACACTTAAAGCATCGGAATGTTTGCCGGCAAACATGACAGCTACATGACATTACGGGTGTCACCTTATTATGTAGTATATAAGGTTATATTCCCGTGACACACGTAAAAGTAGCTTATATAAACAAAGATAATGTATATTGAAAATAAAATAAACAAAGAAGCCAGCTCGGGCTGGCAGGAAAGAAGAAATAAAATGATGTATAAGTATATGTAATTTTAAATAAACAATAAGGGAGAAACACGTCGCGATCCTCACTGGTGAGAATAATGAAAGCCTAACCTAAGCCCTTCCTTTATTTTTGGAATACAATCAAGATTTAAACTGTATAATTTTATGTAAGTATATTTTTATAGGAATTGTAATCTGTTTTGTGTATAATAAAATAATAAACCTACCAGCCTTTCACTAACTACCTAAGCGATGACTACCCGAAGAAGAAAGGCAGAAAGAAACTCCGGGCTTTTTTTTTCATCAATTGTCCATTTAATCATTTTATTTATATATATATATATATATATATATATATATTTAATAATAATATAAAAGATCAAATCGGAGAAGCATTATTCCCGTCGACATCATCATTAGTGGTTGCGGACTTGTGGGCGTTATCAGGGTAAATTGCGAGCACAAAACACAAAGATCACAGATATTTTATATTCGAATTCAAATTAAACAATATTTGTCAATAATGAAGATAGAAAAGTGGACAATTAAGACCGAGCAGCGGGTTCAGGGCACCGATCTTACTTTAACCAACAAATATTCTCAACGATCCAACTCGATCAACTCGACCAGTCACTATCATGATTCCTCCAACGAATGTCCAAAGCACTCATGGCCTACCTGCATAGTAAAGATGGCGCCTCGACCCCGCTCGAGGCACGTGCCTTGCTCTGATTGGTCGTTTCGTAAATTATAACTTTTAAATAAACTTCTATTACATTATGGCTAATGCGTAAGGTTTTAAGTAATAGAAAAATGTAACAAATCTAATAAAATTAGATTAACAATTACATTTTGTCTTCTGCGCGACAACTTTCTTTAAGGTATTTTCACAAAATAATTGCCCTATAATAGTAATTAGGCTTTCCGTATCGAATCTGAATCTCAATAGACTCCACATTACATACTGAATTAAGTCCGCAGTATCGAAACAGTCACCTCGTCGTCTATCGCGTTTCACATTTTTTTTATTATTAACAATGGCCACCTCGCCTCTTACACTACTTTTCTAGGGCCACCTCGCCTCTTATACACTTATCAAGGGCCACCTCGCCTCTTATACACTTATCAGGGCCACCTCGCCTGTCATTCTACTGATTCTACTTTTTAATGGCCTAATAAATTGGCATTTCAAAGCTTAACGAAACCATAACCACCACCACGCCTGCCAGGCTACCTTATGAAGAAAATTTATCTCTTGTGAAATCCTTTAGTAACAAGTACTTGGTAAAATCTTTATAGATGGCTCACCTCTTACGATAAAAATAGATGTCGAACAGTAGCCCTAACGGTTTCTTATCCAGAGTTTCGCGTATACCATCCGGAGTACCTCCAAGGATCATTACTTGCCCCATTGCTTTTCATCATATTTGTTAACGATATTAATGAAAACTTTTTAAACTCTAAAATACTTTTATATGCAGACGATATGAAAATATTTAGTCATATTGCTACTGGAGCTGATAATCTCGCACTACAAGAGGACCTTACTCATTTTACAAATAACGGTAGATTAAACAAGTTAGATTTAAAGATTTAAACGTCTCTAAATGCTATATCTGTACATTTACACGAAAGCCAAACCCCATTGATTTTACAGACTCAATTGATGAAACTCCTTAACCAGTGTCAACTCTATTAAAGACTTAGGAATAACGTTAGACTCGAAAATTTAGTTTGATATCCACATTAACAACATCAAGGCTGCATCCAAACCTTAAGGTTTCGTAATGAGAATATCGTCTGACTTCAACAATATAAAAACAATTAAAGTTTTTAAACTGTACTCTCGTGCATAGCCTATTATTCACAAGTATGGAATCCAAATTACAATAGTCATATCGACAGAATTGAAAGCATTCCGAGAAAGTTTGTGAGATATTTACAATATCGCTCCCATAAGTATCTTCAAACTACATTAGCCACTACAAAAAATCACATTCATCTCTTAGAGGAACGAAGGCGCATAGCTGACTTAGCGTATCTCTTTTACATTCCGAATAGTTCTGTGGACTGTCCTGATCTACGGACAAAATAGGATTACATATCCATACTAGCCATATAAGAAAACCAAGCCTATTACATGTACGCACTGCGAAGTAAGTTTATCATCAAAGCTCCTATATAACCAGAGTCAATAGAATATTTAATTCATTGAAAGTGTCTCGAAACTAAGAAAAGTCTTGGCTGATGCTTTTTATAATACGTGTCATTTCTCTATATTTTAATTTTTATTTATGTAATCTGATCTCTGTAATCTTCTGAGCTGCCTGTTATTACTTCTAACACATCTCACACATATCTGTGAAAACTTTAAATTGGCCTTCAGTTATATAATTGTTCAAACTATATCTGTTTTAGGTGATAGTTTTCTGTAAAAATAGAAATAAAATAATAAACCGTCTGCTAGAATGAAAACATATTCCTTTCATCATTTTGCCTCTGAACTTACTTGTGGCGCCGATGTGGACTGTAAGCTAAGGAATATCAGCTTTCAGTATGGACCGTTACACTATCGGTTGTTTTCCACTTCGTAACTTAACTACTCTATATGTTATGCAATTTTATGATGTATTTTGAAATACTGGGAAGCTAGTTATGTTGATAACATGCCATCTCTTAAGTTTTATCCCAACCCAAGGGAAAAATTTACTCATGAATACCACTAATAATTGACCAATGAAAAACTGTACATTTTTCGCAGGTATCACTAAATTATCCATGTAGACAATTGTGGAAGATTGCGCTAAGTCACCTAGAGCCATTGATGTATATTCTATAGACACGAACGTCCATATAAACTATTTATTCAAAATCTTAACCAAAATGACAACCAAAACGTTATTGTTAAACCCATTCATTCACTTGAACAAATAATTTCACTTATTTGATCAACATTTTTATTCACATCTAGGCTTACACCCAGACTCGAGCTCCCTTATAATGAGCGTCACTCCACACACAACCACACGCTGTCAATGTTGAAATTCATACTAAAGTCAGGTGTACGGATCGCAGTACAGTTGAGTCGAACACAACGAGTGTACGGAACACCAGATCCAGCACGTAGTACATATACATCGATGCCTAAAACAGTATTAATAACTCTCTGATACATAGAGGTTGCATTTCGTAGGCCAAAATACATTACAGTAAACTCATAATGAGAGTTCTGAATAATAAATGCGGCTTTTTGTATCGAATTTGCCTCTACATCTACAGGAATTTAATTAAATCCATTAGCCATGTCGACACTTATTTAATCGCACGACGGATAATCTTTGAACTTGATCACCGATTAGAGTATTACCCCCTTATTCATAAACGTTTTTTATCTAAGGACGGAGTAAAGCTGTAATAACAAGCCTGTTTCTCAGTGCCCAACGGCACTGAGAAATAGATAGAGCCGTTGTGATTGGTTATTATTGTTGTATTTCAATATTAGCCAATCACAACGGCCCTACCTCTACCCACTGCGAAGACTGCCATGCCGTCAGCACTGAGAAACAGACTTGTTATCACAGCCTTACTCGGTCGTTAGATAAAAACGTCTATGAATAAGGGGTTAAGTTAATTCTCGGTTTTCTATGCACATTCGATGTGTGCCATCGCGCTGCTTCACTAAGAGTATTGGGTTAGAGAAGAGCGAGTTGTTTGGTGTAATAAATCCGGCAGATATCACTTACTCTTCAGGACTCAATGACATGGTTGCCGTTGCACGATTTTTCTAGGATCTACTAAAGTCATTTGTAACTCACCTCTTTTTATTCTACTAGTCGGCGTGCCTTCAACAAATGGGTTCTTGAAGCTGCTAAGAAGTTCTATTAGTTGTGTTTAAAATCATCAGGTATATCGGTATCCAAGCCAAGAAAATCAGCCACTACGTTTACTTACGTTGCAAATTTTAACTAGAGAGGCCTCGCAATTATATAAAGTTTATTGCTCGATTTGTGTATACTGATAAACCTAAGGCTAACAAATTGCGTCCAATCAAAATATCATAATACATCGCATTTTCTTATACCAATCAAAGTAACAATTGCACGCTACAATGTACCAACAATCTTAAGAGAGACGCTCTTTCTTAATTAGGGAACAGTCAGCACCGGAATCAAAACAAAATGAGAACTGCTCACCAAAGTACGCAATTATCCCAGTGATAGGTTTCATACATTAGGTTTAGGTTTAAGTTTAGGTTTAGCTTTAGGTTTAGGTTTAGGTTTAGGTTTAGGTTTAGGTTTAGGTTTAGGTTTTTTTTTTTTTTTTTTTTGGGGAATGCCATGGTTATCACCGGGGGTACCCTGCTAACGGTGTACAGGCGATCCCCCGGCTTAGCAACCATGGCATTCCCTGAATAAAGGGTAGTAAAAGGCAGTTGTGTGGTTGCTCGGCCAGGTCACGTGCTTACAGCTAAGTTGTTGTTATTGGCTATCTTGTTTGCCATTCTGGAAAATTGTAATGTGGTTGATGATTACGTTTGCACGTGTCCTGGCCGGGCTTTTGACATTATATATTAACAATCATTGTTGTTTATGCTAGTCATTTGGTACAATCATTGTTATTAATACTATTCGTTAATTTGTATTTTGGTAATTTGGAGGATAACTGATGTATTTTATGATTACAGTTGTCGGACATATTTACTAAACATTGGTAATTGGGGATAATGTACATATATTAGATAACACTTGTTGGATATATTTACAATGATTGTTATTAATATTAGAACTTGGTATTTTGGGATAATTTACACATATTTGATGATGACAGTTGTTGAATGTATTTGCAATCATTATTTTACATAAAATTGCTATTTATAGTAGTTCATATGGAAAGTTAAAGGCTAATTTGTAGTATTTTGAAGAGAAGAAGTTTAAGGGTAACAAGTAAGCGTACACGGTGGCTGGACCCAGTCGAGCGGGGAGTGATGGCTTGCGGGCAAAAGCAAGTGGCGACGCACGCAGAGGGAGGCAGCCACCATGCGTACAAAGTTGTATTTGTAATCAATATATTGACGTTCATGAATGAAGCGAATAGGTGTGTTGAAAGTAAAATGTAAAATGTACAAATGAAATTATTCTAGGTAGTAGTTCATATAGAAAATGAAAGGCTTAAGGATAAAAAGTTTAAGAGTAAGTGATAGTACATGGTGGCTAGACTCAGTCGAGCGGGAGTGATTGCTTGCAGGCAAAAGTAAGCGGCAACGCACGCAGAGTGAGGTAGCCACCACGTGTACAGAATTATCTTTATTGCAATCGATAATTTGACATACATGAATGAAGCGACCGATTTGAAATAAAGGTAAGAGGCATAAGTAACTTAAAGTAAAGATTATTAAAGTAGTTCATAGTAGTGTCTTTTTTTTTTTTTTGCTCATGGAAATTGAGAGGAGACCTTTTTTTTAGGCTTACAACGAAACTAGGAAGGTTACAATGAAGATATGAGGGAAACTATCATACATTATTTACATATTACACAAGCCCACGTATTACTACAATAGAAATGCCAAAGGTCAGACGGCGCGGGAGTAGTACGCGGTACGTGTGTTACTTAGTCATCTACATATTCACATTCATAGAATACTCTGTTGGCCCCTTCGGTGACAAGAAAGATGTCCAGGGGCCAACGCAGCTCCCGCGGGCATGTCTCCTGGAACCTGGGGGAGGTGAAAGTGTATTGTTTTTGGCCTGGCGGGATTGCACCCCTCTTGCGCATATATGGTACACTTTTGTGCCAGGTGCGGTAATGTCTGGCCACGTTGAAGTGTTTTATTGTTCGCCCGCACAAAACACACTGTGTAATAGGTAGTTGCGGTGTGGGTGTTGCTATGTTGGGTTGGGTTAGTGGTTGTGGGTTGATAACAGTGGGATGTGGATTGATGTTTCTATGGTGATAAATGTTGTTCTGGGTGCAGTTATTTCCTCCTGAGCCCGTGGTGTTGCCTTCAGTGTCGCTTCCAGCCACCGCAGAGTGCGATAAAACGGGGGGGTGTGCGGATGTGCTGCACGTGGCGATGTTGGCATAGGAGTCATATTGCCATGGGGGGTCCGTCCCATCAGTGTTTGGCATCAGGGGGTATGTGTTATGCTGGTTGATCCGTTCACCAAACGGATCAGCAAGCAATTCGATCAATGTTGTATGGCTGGTTGTGGGCGGGGCAGAGATAGTAGTGCCGTTTGTGTCTGAATCAACATTTATATGTGATTGGGGTGTGCTGGTGAGGCTATTTATCGTGTTTTGTTGTTGAGAAATAACATTCTCTAGTTGTGCCAGTCTAAATTCTAGTTCTTGAATTTTGGCTTTCACCTCCCCACAGCTGGAGCAAGACAGAGTATTTTGCTCTTCCATGTCGATCAAATGTAGGTTTATGTTTCTAATTTAAAGAACAAGTCTAATAGTTTAATATTAACAGTAAGAGTTAGTAACTTAGATATATACATGCGTAGGGGGGGAGCAGGGGGGGTGTCTGCAGAGATCGCAGAGTGAGGGTATAAGTGATGTTGTGATGTAGTGTAGCGAAGTGAAGTAAATTAAAGCGTACTAAAGTGTACTTTGTCAATTGATTTATATATGTATATAAATCGAGTATGCAGAACGGTATGGTTTGCACGCGTGCGCTTAAATCTATTTACGACCTAGCTGGATGATTATTATAATAAGCATATGTGCAATGACATCTTCGGTATTTTTATTTCTTCATTGTCTCTGTCTGTTGTGAGTTTAGTGTGTGGTGTGTTGTGTGTTGTGTTGTGTGTGTGAGTTGTATTCTTTTAGGTTGTTTACTATGGTTTTAAGTAGTGTGTTAAGTGAGCCTATGCATTCCCTACTATCTATAATGCTTGTGAGGTCATGTGGGTCTATCTGTTTGTTATGGCAGTAGTTTTCGTGTTCCCATCTGGCCGCCTCGAACCTTGGGCATTTCTTAATGAGGTGTTCGAAGTCCTGCACAACGGCAGGGTTGCAGGGGCATTTGTCGTCTGTTGTTATTTTAAATCTATAGAGATACTTTTTGATGTATCCATGGCCCGTGAGGAACTGGGCGAGCCCAAAGTTGATTTGGGTTTTCTCGCGTAGTTTGTTGATTGTGTCTATGTTGGGGAGTAGGTTTTTTGTGTGTCTGCCATTTTTCCCGGTTGTGTATTCTTCTTCCTTTGCCGTTTCTAGTTCAGTTCTTAGTTTGTGCTTTACGTAGCTGATGGGGAATTTGTTGTATATGTAGGGTGTTTTGGCTTTCGTCGCCTGTTTGGCCTCTTCATCTGCTGCTTCATTTCCGTGGATTCCCACATGGGCTTTAACCCACACTAGTTGTATTGTTCCTGTCTTCTTGATGTTAGTGATTGTCTTTTGTATGTTCGTGGCCATGTGGCAGTTGGTGTCGCCATTTGTGATAGTGTCAAGAGCGGATTTGGAGTCAGATAGCAGTGTTATTCTGCTTGACGTGTGTTTGCTGTATGCCCATTTGGTTGCTTCATTGATCGCTACCATTTCAGCTTGAAATACTGTACACGCCGGGTAGAGCTTGAACTTTTTCTTTGTGGTTTGCCCTGTGTTGTTGTAGGCTACGAAGGCCGCTCCTACACTATTTTCCAGTTTGCTGCCGTCGGTGTATATTGTTATTGTGTCGTCTTTGGTTAATTGATCTATGCTTTCTTGGTCTATTGCGGTTTTGATTTCAATGTTTGTTCTTAGTGATGGGTGAGGTTTTTCATTTATTGGTGTCGGTGTTTCTAAAGTGATGTCCCCTGGAAGGTATTTTGTAGTTTCTTCGATGGTTGTGACTTCTGCTTCGGCCACTGCTTTGGTGTGAGCGTGGAGGGGTGTGATTCCCGCGAGTGCTATGGCGGCTGTTGCTGATACGGTCCTGAATCCTTTAATAATTTTGATTGCGAAGTTCCTCTGTAGTGATCGTAGTTGTTTAATTACTTTTTGCAGTAGTGTGGCCTTGCTCCATATTGATGCTGCGTACGTGATTATGGGCTGGATTACCTGTTCGTATATTATCTTGACGTTTTCTGAGTGTAGTCCCCATGTGGGTCTGACAAATTTGCATATGTTGTTGTAGATTTTTTGTGCTTTTTGTATTGCGTATTGTGCGTGCTTGGAGAAGGTGAGTTTGCGATCGATGATTACGCCTAGAACTTTAATTTGTTGGGTGAGTTTGACACTGTGTCCGTCCATTTTGATGGTTGCTTTAGCTGATTTGTTGGTGAATGCTATGGCTTGTGTCTTTTCAGGGCCGAATTTCAGTTTGACACTTTGTCCCCACGTGGATATGATGTTGAGTGCTGTATGAGTTATTTCCAGTAGTTTCTGTGGGTCTCGATGGTGAGTTATGAGTAGTATGTCGTCAGCGAATGCCTGGATATGTGTTCCATTCGGGAGTTCGGTGCAGAGCAGTTCATCTAGGATTATATTCCAGAAGAGTGGACCCAGCACCGATCCTTGTATGCAGCCTCTAGTGTTGGTTTTGGATGCCATTTTGTCTGCATATTTGAGTGTAACCATCCGTTCTTCAAGGTAGCTTTGAATAAGTTTGTATGTGTTTTTTGGACATTGTTTCTGGCGAAGCTGGTTTAGAAGGGCGGGCAACCATGCGTTATCGAAGGCGGCTTTGATGTCCAATGATATTGCCATTACTTGTTCCTTATGGTTCTTTTTGTCCTTTATGATTTCCATCGCGGCGTTTAGGGCCTTGATGGTGGATTTTTGTTCCCTGAATCCATATTGGTAGTCGCTGATGGCTTGATTTGTTTCAAGATGGTGTGTTAGTCGTCTTGATATAAGTTTTTCCAGCACCTTACCCCATACATTGATGAGCCCGATGGGTCTGTATGCCGACATTTCTGCATAATTAGTTTTGCCCGGTTTGGGCAGAACCTTTACTAGTGCAGTTTTCCAGGGCGTCGGAAAGTGTGTGAGTTTGAGGCATGTGTTCATCAGAATGGTGGTAATTTCTGGGTATGCGAGTGCAACTTCTTTGCATATGTCGGATGTGAGGTGGTCAGCACCGGGTGCCTTCTTTGGGCTCATGGTGTCCAGTACATGGAGTATTTCGTCATGTGTAAATGGTGGGTCGTCAGGCGTGTCGGGAGGGTTCTGGGTATTCTTCCTGATTGTTTCTTGTGTGCGATTGTCCTGGGTGTCGTTCGGGTAGAATTGCTCGAGTAGAGCCACGGCTGTGTCTTGGGCATTGTTTGTGTATTTGCCATTTATGTGAAGCGTTGTGGGTGGCTTCTTTTTGATGGCTGGTTGTATGATCCGATTGGTTAGGGACCATACACTCTCTTTGCCCTGTCTGCTGCAGAATTCTCTAAATTTTTCGGTGGAGGTTGTCATGATTTCTTTTGTGTATTTTTCTTTGAGTTCATTCCTTTCTTTGATTATTTGTTCTAGTGGTGAGTTTTTAGCCTTAAGTGCGCGGATGTTATGGTGGATTTTAATGAGTTTCCTTTTGGTGTCTTGCAGACTGTCAGTCCACCAAGGGGCTGAGGGTTTGTATTTCCCCTTTTTTGGAAGTTATTTGTCGCAGGCTTTTTGTATACACTTGGTGAATTTTTCTACAATTGTGTCTAGTTCGCTTGGGGTGATCTCTTCTTTGGTGAGTGATTGTTGGATATTATTTGTTTGTAAGAGGTTTCCAACTTCCTTCATTACTTCTTCCCATTTGGCATTGGTTGTATTATATTGGAATGTTGATTGCTTGAGGTTTTTGGTGGGGGTGTTGTCAAGTGCAATTTGGTATTTTATAGCCCTGTGTTGAGTGATGGGGCTCGCCTCATAGTCTATTGTCCATTCGTGTATCCTGTTGGCTATCTTGGTTGATGCGAGTGTGAGATCTATTATCGAAGTTCTTGTTCTTTGATGTGTTGTGGTTTCATATGTAGGTTGGTTGCCTACATTACATATGGTTAAGTCTTGAGCATATATGATTTTCATGATTTCTCGTCCTCGGGGGTTATCTTTGGTTGATCCCCATGCTTGGTGCCATCCGTTCAGGTCGCCTCCTATAATGTGGCTTGCTTCATGTTGTTCTGTTAGTAGTCTATGAAGGTTATCAAGTGTGTTGTGCGTATCAATTCTTGGTTCTACATAAATACTGGTGATAATGAATTTTCTATTATTGATAGTTATTTGTATGGAGCTCATGTTTGGTGTGGAATATTGGTTGAGGCCGATGGTTGTACCTATTTTTTTCTTGATCATGATTGCTGCTTTAATGTGTGTGTTGCTAGGGAACTGGTATGTGTCGTAGTCGGGGATGCTCTTAACTGTTGTAGTATTTCCGACATAAGGTTCCTGTAGAATTCCAATATCGATATTGTTTTGGTGTATGTATACTGATAGCTCATGTGTGGCTTTGCAGCATCTGTCTAGATTTTGTTGTATGATGGTGAGGTGATGGGGGCCACTTTTATTGGCCATAGTCGACCTGGGCGATAATGTTTTCACGTATTTTCTGAACAAGCGGGCAGCGATATGAGGTGGCAGTGTGATTTATGTTTGTATCAGTTCCTCTTTTGTTATTGATTGTGATACAATTGTGACACTTGAATGCTTCGGTGTTTGTGCGGTCAGGGCAGTCAGTGTCTCTGTGTTCGTGTGATGCACAAAAACGGCAGTGTACGTTGGTGGATGTGCACCGGTTTTTGGCGTGCCCGAATTGGAGACAGGAGAAACAGTGAAGGAAAGGGGTGTAGTTCTCGACGTGCACACGCTGGTATTCGATGTTAATTCGTTCAAGTGCGATGAAAGCTTTCCACACGCTGGGTGTCGCGACCAAAGCTGCGTTATATAGCCAATCGTTACGGTTGCTTCTAGTGAATCTTATGGCAATGTCGTCTGTTGGATTTTCACAGGCTTCCGCGACTGTGGGGTTTTGTCCCAGGATAATACTAATCAGTTCTTCTGCGTTAGTTTCTTTAGCTATGCCCTTCAGCATAAGCATAGGCCTGCGTTTCCTTATGGGAGCGGCAGTGAGACCGCCGACCGTTTTGATCTTGTTAAGGGTTGTGTCGCGTTGTGTTTGCGTATCAAATTCGATCCTGACTTTATTCTTAGATATTGGTTGAATTTTGGTTGGTGCAAATCCCGTGCCACGGAACGTCACCTCCTTCTTGACACGAGTGATGATTTCTCTGGCGTCGGTGGTTTCTTCCGTGGAGGAAACAATGAGTGCCGGCTTGCAAACAAGTTGTGGTTTAGGCGGGAGTGTAGGTGTATGTGTGTTATTGTTGTTGTTATTATTATTGTTGAGAGCGACCACCGTAGCGTAGGTTCTTGCGCTGGTGTTGTTGTTGGTGGCGATGGCGATGGGGACTGGTTCAGCAGCAGCACCCGCAACCAACGCCGCTGTGTGCTTTGCGACCTCTTCGCGAACGGTAGCTCTGATGTCTTCCTTTATGTCTTCCTTGATTTCGTTAAGTGTGAGTTCTA
Source organism: Manduca sexta (assembly GCF_014839805.1). Lineage (NCBI taxonomy): Eukaryota > Metazoa > Arthropoda > Insecta > Lepidoptera > Sphingidae > Manduca > Manduca sexta. The sequence continues at coordinate 5,351,645 of NC_051135.1, read as the reverse complement.
TTTGGCACAGGTTGCTAATTTCTTTTGTGATCGTATCAATTTCTGTGGCAAATGCAATGGTCGCCTTCTTATTTTCTGACGTGACGCTTCTGCCGGTGTTTATTGTGGTTATGATTTTGTTGGTTAGTTTGTGGATGGCCAGTAGACATGCAGACACCGTGGTGCGTACCACGGGGAGGTTGTTGTTGTTGGCGGCGACAGGTGGAACGTCGCTGTGTGCGTCAGCAAACTCGTTGTCACTTATGGCATCTTGTTGTGTTGCAGCCATTGTGTGATAGTATGTGTATGTTCTTAACCAAGCTTCCTACCTTTGGAAGAGCAGAACAGGAACAACAGCAGCAGCGGCAGCGGCGGTGGTGGTGGCCACCACCAGGGTGCGCGCACCCAGCGTATCACGCTAGTGC
>NC_051135.1:5304476-5350741 GCF_014839805.1 Manduca sexta | reverse complement strand
AAATACTTGTAAATATTTACGGTTGTACTTTTGTTTGAATTATAGAATCCCTAAAGATGGACTGCTAAAGAAAAATGGTTGTGTGTGATTAGAACTCAAAGGTGTGAGAATGATTGGATACCAACTACATATTCTACCGTCTGTTCCGATCATTTCCTAGAGAGTGACATATACGTAACCAAAAATAATGTTAAAAATCACATAAATGTAAAGGTCACATAATCCTTCCTAATGTCAAATGTGGCGGCATTATCCGCACAAAACATCAGTTTTATAAAATACAAATACAAATAGCCTTTATTTCTGATAATAATATATATATACATTTCACAGTTCTTATTATAATTCTTTACATTTTTTTTTTTTTATTTTATTTACTAGTGATATATAATAGTAATTAAAATAAGTATTTATTTTCGACACCGGTAACATTATTATCAGCTTGCCCTTTGGCATAGGCCTCCCCTAGAGTTTTCCATAATTTTCTATTTGCTGCTTTTGGGTACCACATAGTGACATCTTTTGTCCATTTGTTCTTGCTGTTTCTTAACATATGACCTGCCCACTCCCATTTAAGTTTTTTCACTGTGTATGGGACATCTATAACTTTTGTTTTGTTTCTTATATTTATTAATTTGATTTTGTCTTTTAACTTTATATTTAGAATGCTTCTCTCCATTTTGTTTTGACAGACTCTTATGCTTCACTCTGTTTGTTAGTAAGGGCCCAGGTTTGTGATCCGTATGTTAAGTTTGGTAATATGCATGAATTAAATATTTTAGTCTTGTCTTTCAAGGGTATGTGTGTATTTTTCATTATTTCTTTGAGGGACCAGAACCTTTTCAAGCGTTACTAATTCTGATGTTTATTTCTTTTTGCATTTGATTTTTCGATGCATTTGATTTTCAGTTTTATAAACAAAACTTCAAATTAATACAATAAACTTAAAACTAATAAACTGCTAAAACTTAAATACTATTATCATTAACATAAAAATTGTAAAATAAAATTTCAATGTACAAATGGTACAACGTTCGGTATATATGTATAGCGATCAACTAACAATGCCCTACGTCACATAAACCGGTCGAAGCGGGGCGCGTACGCTCCGCCTGTCACATAGTCCCCGGCCGACAGCAGTCAGTCAGCCGACGCATGCGGCGCGGATCGCTTACGCTTGTTACGATACCGTTCATAGTATTTTGTTCGTTTTGTTTCGCTGTAGACTTTCTCTTTATTTTCTCTCCTTCTTTCTTGTAGTGCGTGTTTCTTCTACTCCTGTGTGAATTGTACTCTTACTCTGTGCAAATAAACTCTGTCTACGTGTGGACTTTATGTCTGTTACTTCTACCCGCTACACTCGAGTCTAACACCTACCTACATCAAAGATATTCAAATTATTAAAAATCGGATTTTAAAATCGTTTGTAAGTTGTAACGACGTATTTCAGTCTTTAAATGTTCATTCCTTAGAGCAACACCCGACGTTGAATCATAGATTTCACCTTATCCGCGCTGTTATAGATAAATTCATTAATGTTCGCTTACATTTCGCACATAAAACTAATATAGATTGTAAAACTGATTATAAAAGACAAAAAAGGAATAAATTAAGTTTGTTTGAAGTTATATAAAGTAAACACGCTGGCGCTAAATAACTAGAGTTTTATGATGGACACGATAATATATTATATCTTAAAAATTTTTGTATACCTAGTCTTACGTATATAGAGCATTTAAAGCAATGAATATATTTTTTTATATAGTTCACCTTACTGTCTAAAATAAATGTTTCTCTGCTCACACAATAAATTGTTTTATTAAAATGAAGTGTCCAATTTTCCCCAAATTTCTCTGATTGTAGGTCACACGCGCTTTGGCCAATGAGCGTGCGGCACTAACGTTGTTACGTAACTGTCGATTTATATATATCCTTTTCTAACGAATGTATGCTGAATCTTTTTATTCCTTCTTCGAACCAATTTGTAATTATATGTATAGGTACGTGACTATAGCACATAGTGCACCGTTTTTTTGTGCCATTTTGTTAGTGTATGCCTAACGTGACCAGACGTCCCGATTTGAACAGGACTGTCCGGTTTTCGGTAATCTGTCCCGGTGTCCCCAGAAAAACCGGGGACACGAAATTTTCCCGTTTTTCGAAATCGTGCGAAAATGTAAGAGTTAACCGGACTGCTACTTGGCTACAAGACCTACGAATGTTTTCTCTAATGAATAAAATGTGGACATCTGAAAAAATCTGTTACAGATTCTAGTTTTGAAAACGATGTTGATAACTAATGACAATATATAAAAAAACAGTTGTAATAAAACAATTTATTTCTTCAGACAAAGATAAATAAAACTGAATATTTGTACCTTAACACAATATTTTAAATTTATAATAATTTAATAATGAAATTGCCGTTTTTTTTTGGTCTCGTGGAGAAATTGCCTTATTACTACCGCCCAGCCGTCATGGGGGGCGACTGAGCGGTTATACTGGGACGACTGCGGGCTTCCTCTGACGTTGAAGTGTCTATCTATTTTTTTTATGCTTCACGTAAATAAACCGATGTCCCGTTTTGTGACGAAAAATAAATGGTCACGTTATGTATGCCGCGTCTATTTGTAAAACTTCATTGCTTTGCACATTTTTCTCGAACGAGACAAGTGTTTGGGATACTTCTGGTTAAGGATAATGATTTTATCGGCGCTGTATGTAAGAGATATTCCAATTTACAAAAAACATATAAACGTAATATTTACTTCAGCAATTAAGTAGGTATAGAAGGTAGATATGTAACGAAATTTCAAAATAAAACATTGCGCGTCGATACTCGACAATCGTTGTATTGTTATTTTTCTGAGATTGGTCGATAATTGATATAGGTAATTTAACTTCTTTTAGAGGTCATGACGGGCCAAATTTTTTTAACACTAGTTTTATTTGAAACACAGACGATTTTTTTTTGTACTGCTTTGGCTTGTCCATACCCGACATGGTAGGCTCGCCACTGCTCAACAATACCCTTTTCCTCATGAACGCGTAGAAGTATTAAATTGCACACCCGCCCAAAATGTTAACCCTACTTAATTCATTCTACGAGACAGGCAGTGCCTAGTGTTGAATGTTTTGCTAAATCTGAGTGTGTAATTCTTTTGTTTTGGAAATATATTATTATTTTTTTTGTATCATGACTGAATCTCGGCTTATAGACCGGGTATTATTATTACTAGCTTTTGCCCGCGGCTCACCCCGCGTTATACAGTTTTCAGGCTAAAGTTTTCCGTTATAAAAGTCACGCTATAAATTTTCCCGGGAGCCTATGTTCTTCCCAGGGTCTCAAACTGTCTCCATACCAAATTTCATCTTAATACGTTGGGTAGTTTTTGAGTTTAACACGTTTAGGCAGACAGATGTAGCGGAGGACTTTGTTTTATAATATATTTTTAGAACTTTTAAGACTAACAATCCCGTCATCCATCATTGTTGCATAACTTTAACCGTTTACGCAGCGCACGCAACGGAAGCTCTCAAAACTAATAATTTTCCCTGTTTTTGCAACATGTTTCATTACTGCTCCGCTCCTATTGGTCATAGCGTGATGATATATAACTTTGAGCACTCCACAATTAAAGGACTATTCAACACAAAAAGAATTTTTCAGTTCGAATCGGTAGTTCCTGAGATTAGCCATTACTGCTCCGCTCCTATTAGGTATAGCGTGATGATATATAGCCTATAGCACTCCACGAACAAAGGGCTATCCAACGCAAAAGTATTTTTCAGTTTGGACCGGTAGTTCCTGAGATTAGCCATTACTGCTCCGCTCCTATTGGGTTTAGCGTGATGATATATAGCCTATAGCACTCCACAAACAAAGGGCTATCCAACGCAAAAATAATTTTTCAGTTTGGACCGGTAGTTCCTGAGATTAGCCATTACTGCTCCGCTCCTATTGGGTATAGCGTGATAATATATAGCCTATAGCACTCCACGAACAAAAGGCTATCCAACGCAAAAAGAATTTTTCAGTTTGGACCGGTAGTTCCTGAGATTAGCGCGTTCAAACAAACAAGCAAACAAACAAACTCTTCAGCTTTATATAATAGTATAGATTAAATTCATATCAAATACTCAGGACTATAATGCCATTAAGCTGTAATAAAATCAAACTTCTATGTCAACGCAATTAAAAGATACAGCAATTTAAGCCACATATTTTCTAACTCGCAACTACTCGCAAGGGAATCAAATCCTAAAGGGTACTTCCAGTCGACCTAGAATCTTGAAATTTGGCATGAAGCTGTATTTTATAGCACATATTATAAAGGAAAAATTCCGAAAACCTCATTTTACTAGCCCTTTGTCTTTAAATTATGCTCTTCCAGCTTTCCAAAAGGTTACACAGAGTGGTAACGACATAGCTTTTGGAACACAAAGTTGCCTCTGATGTCCGGTCTATAACTATCCTAAATCCCGATCCTAATTTCTTTGGTACCCTTACTCCTTTTCATTAAGTATAGGAAACCGCAGAGTTAGTAGTACCATAAGGGTTTTTTTATTCCAGTTATGTAAATATATCTGAGTTAATTGTCAACATCAAAGCCCAATCTACGCCCATCACTATTATTACCAAGTAGTTTTCGATGACAAATGTGATCGTGAGGTGCGGTTTATAACTAACTATACTTACTGTTGTTTTTGGCGGTCAAGATTTTTGTTTACGATGGATTTTATTTTACCATTTCCGTTGAAATGTTTCGTAGACACTTCGTTATACGGCGGATAATAAATAAAAAAAAAAACAACCTAGATGTAAAAATACTTAATTTAATCTTTAATTATCTTGTCATAATAAATGATAATAGTATTTAAATACTCCACGTCAACAGTCTAGACGCACGCACATAATATGAAGTGCGGTCGGACACATAAAAATTGTTTTGTATTTTATCTTTTTTGAGTCGGTTTAATTCTTGACTCGAAAACAAAATAAAAAAAAGAACAGAAAAAATCAACAATTTTTTTTCAAAATTTTTGCTCTGCTTTTGTTGATAGTAATTTCATGGTTTTGTCACGATCCTCTTGTTCTACTTCTTATGTGTGGCGGCGCGGCCAAGTTCATGTTGGTTGACGTCAAGATTCTCTAAGGGACCCAGACCGAGCAGGTCGTTAAATAAACTTAGTCCCATAACGTTTTGTTTGGCTGAGGATTTAGATCCAACTAGTTCACAACTCACAGCCCCTAAAATACAAATATGTCCAAGTTTAGTTCTAGGAGGCGATCACATTAAATCGGCTACTTGACTCATAACTTTAACGTTGTAAAAATATGTATTTCAGCTACTACATGACTTACGAAATTACAACATAATAATTTCAATTAATAAAAGTGCAGGATGGCTGCATAATTCCATCGGAAGAAAAGAAAATGATTATAATATTTTATTTATTGGAACGCTAAGAACGCTATCGATCATGATGTGACGTCATATAATTTGTGAACTAACTTCGTAATAGGTATTATGTCACTCATAGATTATTGACGTTTTTACCTCAGATAAATTGTTAAATATAGATACCAAACTCAAATAAAAGTTACGAAACATCAATTTTATTCATCTCGGTTAATACCGCTTCTATACATTGGTTTTAATTATATATCTAAATTAATTAAAAAACAACACTATGCTATCTTAATGACATTTTTCGAAATGTGACATCACGCAAGTTTTGTTGGATCGCTAATGTAACGTTTATTACTTATTTTCATGATAATATATTAACTAAAATATTTCTAATTTATGTGTCACCTCTGTCTCGGAAGTTGTGACATAAAATACTTATATTTCAGGGTGACCAGCGTAGTTGAGTGCCTTATTTAATTAAAGATTCAGTAGTGTTGCTGATGTTTAAGGCCAGTTGTATCGCTTAACATTAAGCATACTCGAGCTCGCATTCAGTTGCGATAAATAAAAATAACTTAGTGGTAATATATAAAACGTAATTTTTCTTTTTAATTGGAGATCATCGTACATATATAATATATATGTATACTTATATGCCTTTTTCTTCTACTACATAAAAAAATATGCCTACAATCCATCACCTGAACATTTTTAAAACAGTATTATAAAATTTTACAAGCGCTAAAAAAGGTTGCTTTTACTCACAATTCCACTTTCATAAGAGGCCATAATATTTCCTACCCTAGCTTTACTTTACTTACATTACAATGATAAATGTTCATTAACGGCAGAGCTTGTTTATAAGTTGTATGACGCTACAGCGCACCTGATTATAAATATTTATAAACTAATATAGCTTACAGCGTTTTCGCTTGTTTATGATACGTAAACTTTAAAATAAAGTTTTGTGGTTTTGTAGGTCCCAAAAATATAGTCATAATTTTTTGTTTTAATCAAATAATTATAATTCATAATTTAAGACTTACTTTAAACAAAAAGACTTATTAACTAGCCTATTCAGGGGCGGATCTAGAATTTGTGGGGCCCTGGGCTGAAACTACTTAGGGGCCTATCTAAGTACTCAACTAATAGCCATGTCAAAAATCTGTTTCTAGAATAATATATTATTATTATATATTCTTTATTGCACAAAAACATAAATATTACTTAAATCTACGCAAGTATTAGTTGTACAAAAGGCGACCTTATTGCTGTGGTAGCAATCTCTTCCAGGCAACCTTTGGGTGAGAGAGAAACCGAAATAGTGATATATATGTATATAAGAACTTCTTATATATATATATATATATATATATATATATATATATATATATCACTATTTCGGTTCATATAATGAACCTCAATCATAAGCGATATTTTTATTTTAACTACTTTTTTTATAGTAAACAATATATGAAAAAATGGTAAAAAAACGTGACTTATTTTAATAGTCCTCTGAAAAATGCAAATTTTTATTTTTTTTTTTTTCTTAATTGAGGTTTATATAGAAGACACACATATAAAAGAAAGTAATTTTTCTGTGCCATTGATTTCGGATAAAAATTGTGGCTTCCATCGTGTACACCAAGTGCTAAGTCGGATGACAACCTACGATGTGTACCAGCTGATATCTCCGCTACTTTCTAAGTTATATTTTTGTAAAATATGAAAAAAACTCATGAATATATGTATAAAATAACCTAATAGTTTCAATAAATAAAATTCATTTTTTATACCTTAAAAAATTAATGAAAATCAGCATGAAAACATCCTTTTAAACGTATTTACCCCCTTAACTCAATTCATAGAAGTATACAATTTTTCATCAATGTTTTTTTATGACATTATTACGTACAGATATCGTCCGTAAACCGACTTTACAGACAACCATTTTTTAAATTCAAATTAACGCCTATTGTTTTACCGGGGTCTGGGGCCCCTTGTAACCTCGGGGCCCTGGGCTGCAGCCCAAGCAGCCCTTAGGTAGATCCGGACCTGAGCCTATTGTATAATATGAATATTACCTTTGTGGATAAAACTCGCTACTTTAAATAACGTACTACATCGAGTGTTTCTGTTTTTTAGTTCAATATTAAAATTATACGGAACACGCGTCAGTCGCTAATCGTACCTGAACGCTTACCTATTACAAATAATGATTACATATTTATTATTTGCATCTATTTGCATTATGTCGGCATTAATTTTAAATATAATTGCACCGCTAGGACTATACTAACGTTAATTGAATATGTTGAGGATAACGCCAATAATCTATATTATTATAACACCCTTGCGGTCTTAAAGACGACAAACGCATTATATTTAAAAAAATTGCACGAAAAGCACATCGATTGAATACCGTGACTAGATGTCGGCGAGGTGGATTTAATGTATTCTGAAAAATGATGATTATACCGAGTACTAATGGACACTTGGCAGTGGCATATACGGCACCTTTCACCGCGGATCACGCGTCACGCAAAAACAATTCAAGCAGAGCACGGAGTCACGTGCGGCAGTGGCTTGTCGAAGTCTTTTGAGTGAGACGCCGGCACGGGGGCCGGAGCGGGGACAGTCTCCCGGCTCGCCTGCGTGAGCGAGATGTCTGGGACAGGCGCGGTGGACGAGAGGGCCTTCTTTTGATGGCGTCCTCGCGGTAGTGGCAACGCTTGCTTCATCTTCTCCCAAAACCAGGGGTCACCCCACCGCACGTACACCTTGTGGCGCACGTAGGCGCTTAGCTCGGCGTCGGCCTCGAGCATCAGCCGGTCGGGGTCGTCCAGTAGCACAACGACGAGCCGCGGTGTGCCGTCCCGCAGCGAGGCCGCGGTCGCTTCCCGGAACTCAGCGCGCGCCCAGTCCGATTGCAGGTAGTGCGTCGACACGATCGCCACGGTCCGCCGCGACGCGCGCACCGACGCCGCTATCTGCGCCGGGATCCACTCGCCCGGCGCCCAGTCGCGGTAGTGCAGACACAGCCGGTATGGCTGCGGGCCGCTCTCGAGCCGCGCCGCTAGTTGCTCTACCACGAGCTCCTCGTCCTCGTGTGCAAATGACACGAATGCGTCGTACAGGCGGTCTTCATCCGCCGGCTCAAATCGTCGTGGCATCCAGCCGAGCCGCATAAGTAACAACTTGATCCATAAACGTGTTGCGGGTCGGGTGATGAAACCGTACGCAAGTATCACGATGGCCAGCAACACCACCAGCGGAAGTACCAGCGGGAGTACCAACTGGTGCACCGACATAGTTCCTTGCACCGGACACGGCGTCGGCGTCACTGCGGTCAATGTTTGGCCAGTGCCGTTGCATCTAACGTCTTTTTTGTCGACCAATGACTTGGCTTCGAGCAACGCCCTCAGCATCGTGTACGCCTCGCAGCCGCATTCGAGAGGGTTTCCGGCGAGCTGCAGCTGCAGGACGGACGTCAGATTCGTCGCTGTCGCGCCATCCACTCTCCTGATGAAATTGTTCCGTAGGTCGAGTTCCTGGAGTGAAATACAATATATGAAATGAGTTTGACGCACACAGATTACACAACGAAAACAGGAGAGAATAAAGCACTCACCACGATGTTCTCCAAGATGTCAGCCGCGTCGATGTGCGATATGTTGTTGTTGGCGAGGTGCAGACGCCACTTGTGAGTGGCGTCCGGCTGGCGCGGCAGGCGCGGGAACTCTGTGAGTCCGACGCACCGCACGATGACGACCGAGCCGTGCTCGATATCGTCGCGCTTGCGACACGTACAGTTGGCTGGCAGCGCGGCACACTCCTCGCTCGTGTCATCGCAAGTGAGCCTGTCGAGATCCACACTAGCGAGAGGTTTACCATCACATTGCGGTTCATAATTTGCATGCGAGGGATTCATGCTGAATGCCAGTGCTGCCCAGTATGTGTTGCAGTCGCATACCAACGAGCCGTCTAAAGTAATGGAAGTCTGAAATTAAAAGTAAAAATTCCGTAGGTTAAAGTAAAGGGATGTTGGACTTGTGTTTATAAATTTAATATTGTAGCATATTGTGGCGGTACAATCAGTACATACATCGCCATCTCGTCAACATCGCCGGAACTGAAAGACGATTGATGTATTGACACACCCGTAGTGATATCGCACAGCAATCACACTAGATGGCGATAGACGATACTGGACTGCGATAGCACAATTTGCGCGACACGCAGCATACATACCACCTCCGAATAGGAACTGTCGGAGGGGCCGCGGCCGGTCAGGCGCAACATGTGCCTGACTGGAAATCTTTCCTTTCGTAGAGGAACGTAACCATAAGTTTTCAGCTTACCGTGAAGAGTTGTTGGTGTCGGTTGCTGTTTTTCGGCGAAGTTTCTAATGCGGGCAATAAATTCGGACGTATCCGTGGTACCCGCCGAAGTATGGTCGAAAAATCGGCGCGGTAACCTTAATAGTTCGCCGTACACCAATCCGGCTGAGAAAGACTGGGGGTCCTGGTGTCGTGCGTAGTGCCCGCATTTGAAGCTTCGCCAAAAAACTGCAACCGACACAAAAAACTCATAAAAAAAAGATAATAGACATCGCGCTGTATGGGTACAGCGCCGTGAATTAGCCCAAAACGATACCGCCTTGAACAGGCGTATACGACCGTTGCCGAGTGCTCGCGCGCCGCCCAACGCTCTGCAGTCCGCCTCGCGCTATCTCGCGCGTTTATGTACCTATCCCGTTTTTTTGTACGATGTCGATAGTTAAATTTAGTTCTTTAGAAGGTCCCTTTTATTTTGACAAAACCCCTACAATATAATCTTTGTTATTATTAGAGTAATTACAAAATTATACTATTTTATTTTAAATTTTATTTAATTAAAATTAAACTATTTTTCGGATTTTATCACGGTTTTCATATTTTATTTTTTCTCCCGACGTTTCGATGACTGCAGCCTTCATCGTCCAGGGGGGGACTGAGGACTTCTGATGACTTTGAGGAAGACCAACAGGTCATACGCAAAGTCAAAGTTACAATATCTAGCTACATTTTACAATTATACAACTTTTTAAATTTTAGCTGTTGGTGGTCCGATCTACGCAGAATGAGCTCACAGTGTCTTGAAGTCTGGCAGCCGGTCTTTTGGGTTCCGATTTAATTAAATGTAGAACTGGATCCCAGGCTTGTGCAAGCTTCCAACCATCTTCCCTATTGAAATTAGGATGTTTTAATTTCAATAGCCTCGCGAATCATCCTGGGCAGGAATCGGTGTTCTTTGGCGAGGATTTGTGGCTTGTCTAGTCGCAGATAATGATTGGCGCCTCCTTCAGAGTGTTCAGCGACTGCAGACTTCGTCGAGCGTCGGTGTTTCACGTCAGCTATATGTTCTTTTACGCGGGTCCCTATATTTCTTTTTGTTTGCCCGATATAAGAGGCCACAGTTGCAATCTATTTTGTATACTCCCGGTTCTTGTGAGGGTATATGACACTTGACAGGTGGTAAAAATTGACTAATCTTCTTAGGCGGCTTAAAATAAGTTTTTATGGAAGCACGCTTCAGGATGTAACTATCTTGTCGGTGACTCCTCTTACATATGGTAATACAACCAGAACACGTTTAACTGTGGCTGGTTTCACTCGGTTTCTGTGACGGCGGCTGAATCTCAGCACCGTCCAAAACAGTTAGCCAGCCACAGTTGAACGTGTTCCGGTTGTATTACCATAATATGTAAGAGGGGTCACCGACAAGATTGGCTACTAAAAATCGTGAAGCGTGCTTCCATAAAAGCCGCCTAAGAAGCTTTACCACCTGTCAAGTGTCATATACCACAAGAACCGGGAGTACAAAATAGATTGCAACTGAGGCCTATATCGGGCAAACAAAAAGCCCGCCACGCTCGACGAAGTCTGCAGTCGCAACCTCTGCGACGGAAGCCAAAGCCACACCGATTCCTGCCCAGGATGATTCGCGAGGCTATTGAAATTAAAACATCCTAATTTCAATAGGGAAGATGGTTGGAAGCTTGCACAAGCCTGGGATCCAGTTCTACATTTAATTAAATCGGAACCCAAAAGACCGGCTGCCAGATTTCAAGACACTGTGAGCTCATTCTGCGTAGATCGGACCACCAACAGCTAAAATTTAAAAAGGTTGTATAATTGTAAAATGTAGGTAGATATTGTAACTTTGACTTTGCGGATGACCAACAGGTCATCCGCAAAGTTATCAGAAGTCCTCAGTCCCCCCCGTGACCACGAAGGCTGCAAAGTATTCGAAACGTCGGGAGAAAAAGTAAAATATTAAAACCGCGATAAAATCGGAAAAATAGTTTAATTCAATGTCTAATATTCGCGTAAACATAAGAAAATCATTACTATTTAATTATTACTATTTTACGGCAGATAAAGTTACCGACGCACGAGCTCAATTTTATTGTATTCCCAAATCGCTCTAAATTTATACTATTATATATAGCTAAAGATTTTGTTTGTTTATTTGAACGTGCTAATGCCAGAAATTATAAGTTCAAATTGAAAAATTGTTTTAGTGTTAGAAAGCTCATGTATCGGGGAAGTCTAAAGGGTGTATAACATCACGATATAACTAATAGGAGCGGAGCATCAATAAAAAATGTTGCAAAAACGGGGAAAATTTATTGCTCTCGAGAGCTTCCGTTGCGCGCGTTGAGTAAACGGTTTAAGTTACGAAAGAAATATGTATGACAGAATTGTTCCTCTTAAAACGTTCTAAAAATATAAATATATATATGTCGACCATCGAGTTGATTTTAAGCAGAGTGCCAACTATCGGCTTTTAACAGAATCATCGAATTGATTTGTAAAACGGAATGCAACGCCACCTGTCGGCGTTTGACAGAATCTACACAACACAGTGAAGTGGGGATGTCAGCCGACATAATATAAGCGGTGGCGCGCTAGCAGTTCAGTTGTGTGTAATTGGCTGTAGTTGACTAGCTGGCCGCAGTTGGCTGTGATCAAGTGTGCGGAGAATATCATCTGAGAATAGTGCTGTGGGTGTGTGGGGACTGTCTCGTGTTCCGTTGTAAGTTTGCGGGATAGAATGACGAATTATAATTTTTCTGGTTATAAAACTGTAACCACAAAATCTTGACTTTGTTGTTATTTTGATCCGACATATCCCCGTATACGCCCACGATTCTTAGCTGTAACTAGCTGAGGAGGATCATGACGAAAATACACCGTGTAAGCCGACATATATGTATTATAAAACAAAGTCTCCCGCTGTGTCAGTCCGCCTGTCTGACGCATTAAACTCAAAAACTGCCCAATGGATTTAGATGAAATTCGATATGAAAATAGTTTAAGACCCTGGGTAGAACACTGACAACTTTCTATCCCGGGAAAATATATAGTGTGACGTTTATAACAAAAAGCTTTTGCCCGGAAAAACTTTGTCACACGGGCGGAGTCGCGGGCAAAAGCTAGTATATTATGATCTTAGAACTTTTTGTTTTGCGTAGTTTTTTTTTATGCCAAAGATCTTACGAGTATTACGTATCATTAAATATTAAATTACATTTGCACGGTCAAAAAAAAACATAATGTTAAGTTATATAATACATAGCGACTATCTCAAGTTCAACGGTGAACATTTTACTATCACGTATTATATTTGCTAATGCAGTAGTGTCACAGCGGCCACTCCACTCACCTTAGTGGCGCTCTTTGCATTTACTTTTCGAAGGTCCTCGCGCTGATACCGCAACTCGTACGCGCCACCGCCGCCTAGCCTCACCTTGGCGCCGTCCACCACACGCTGGAACTTCATATCATCGTACTGTGGACAATGGCTGACATTAGGCATTTATTACCAGTATAACAGACAGTAGGCAATATGTAGAATGATTATACGCACAGTGAGGATGGTGATCGCGGTATCTTTCAAGTCTAGCCACATGAGGTTCTGTAGCTTCTCGCGCCAGTCGGAGCACACATGCGACACGTTCGTGTGGCTCAAATATAGATCGCGCAGCGCCGTCAATGTACTCAGTGCCGAGGTACCTGCTGTAAGTATAATGACGTCGAGACTTTAAAAAATCGATGTTATATAAAATATACTTATATGTTTTAAAGTCTGTCGTTACGATGTGAGGTCTTTAAAATCAGGTCCTCGATGGGTGATGTACCTGACACCGTGATGAAGTCCCTGCCGCCACTGCAAAGGTCGCCGATTCCAGGGTTGTTATTGAGGCGCAGAGTCTGCAGCGAGTAGACGGCAGACAGCGACCCCGCCACCTCCTGCGTTAGCAGGTTGTGCGACAGGTTCAGTGAGATCAGCGACTTGACATGCAGAAACAGTCCGCTATACAAATGGGCATACGGTTGCTTTATTAGATGTTACAGTTCCTTTCAGTGAAAATCATGATGTGCCAGGCTATCACATTTACAATTAATGTTAACAATTTTTATTTATTCTTATATGTCGCAAGGCTGTATTATGAACATCGTGCGGAACAGGACATGCAATCCGATAATCGATAATCGATAATTTATCGGTTATCGGGCCATTTAAGAGGAACGATAAATATCGATTTTCAAAAAAATTCCTCTGATGCCTTTTTTACACCAATTGCAAACAAATTCGCCGAATAACATGGCTTATAAAAGTAACTTTTAATTATGAGTAACGAATACACTCGAATATGCCGTTTTTACATATTTGTATTCAGGACTCATACTTGTCAATTTTTTACTTTGATGTAAATCGTTAATAGTACTGTAGAATTACTTTACAGAGTCAATATAGTCAATAGTCAAGATGATTTTAAAAAGTTCTATATTTTTTTCAGTATGTTATATATACTGCTCAAAACAATTAGGGGAAGAAGATTTTCTTTTTGATGGGCACGCTTCGAAGCTCATGACGGTAAATGCCCAAGTTCCACAGGGTTTCGTTGTTGTCGCCTACCTTATTTATTCTGAAATAATGATATGTTATCGCTTGGCAACATTAATTGTTATGCAGAAGACAGCACGGTTCATGGGCGATACTGTTATGAGTCCCCTGGTTCCTTGTGAGAAGGCGCGAGAATTGTCATTGGGGTCAACTGGACTTTGGCCTCACTTCTATATGGGATTCCAAGAACCTAGTTGTGTTCAAAGACAAGAAAATGCAGGTGTGTGCGATCACGTGGAAAACCTTTCCGTTTTCTTTTCTTACCAATCTTCAGGGTATTTCACTCTTATTGCACACTCACCTGCGTATCCGCTGTGTATATTCGCTGTGATCAGAATCCAAGTAATCACATCGAAGGCCTAATATATGCCACGTCACTTAATGTTGGAATCCTGAACAGGCATGCTTCGGTCTCTCACACTCAGCCCATTGACTCGCTCGAGAATTCGCGGTTATCGAATACTGCTCGCCCCTCAGGGACAGTTACGTCCAATACTCGGTCGATGCCTAGGATAGATTGCAGCAGCAGACCATCCGCAAGATGATACAGACATGACGAGAAACTTTAAACTCGCTGCAGTTGTGGTGAGATGTCGCTTTTCTAAGCGTGTTCTACCAAGTGTATCTTTGTATCTTTAGTACTTCCCCAGCAGAACCACGCGCGCTGGCATGTGAAACCACAGCTTGATAGTTAAAATCATCACGCTCCGAACGCATAGGTACGCCAATTCTTTTCTTTGCCGCACCATCAGACTTTGGAATAGTTTGGGTGGGCGCGGGTTCCCTTCTTCGTATAATCCTGAGTCTTTCCGCCGTAGCGTTCTCTTGCCATCACGCTTACCATCACCTGCAGTGCAGGCATTTTGCCGTGCCAGAATAAAAAATAAAAAGGTGTTTATCTTCCTTTGGTTTTTAACTTTATAAAAATCTACATTATTTAGTGGCCAGCTATAATTAAAACCTTAAGCAGAAAGTTTGATTCTACTTTAAATATTGTTCGGCCGATTGCTTTCAGCAGTATATAATAAGAATTACACGTTTGCCCATAGTAAAATGAAAAAAAAAACAAGATTTTTATTTTATATTAAAAAACCGATATTTATCGGTTTTTATCGGAAAATAAAATCAATATTTTTTTTTATCGATTATCGGAATATTCCGATAATTGCATGCCCTAGTGCGGAAGTATTTCACCCTGCATTGCTTTGCGGACCATCAGGGTATACAACGTGCCCTGCTATTCACTATTTTCGTGGACATCACTGCACTGAACACCATCAGTAGTGAAGTCCCTTTGCCTGCACGGCATAATAAAAAACGAAAAACATAATTATGTATACACTGATTTTTATTTCGTCGATAAACTTTTTATTTTTCGTTAAGTTCTTATTCCGTGTAACTACGATATTTGTGTAGTAATTAGCTTTTCTTCAGTTTTTGTGTTAGAGTAAAGTGCATTTACATTGAAAATTGTCTGTGTTGTAAAAAAAAATATTTGTAGCGGATAATAGATTTTATTTTATAAAAATATATTTCTGAAGTCGTAAATGTCCTAAATATATTTCCTAGAGTAATATATATTGCAAATTTTCACCTGGGCAACGATGCGATGTTGTTATAGGACAGGTCGAGCGTGACAAGGTTCGGCGTGTCGTCGAACAGTGTCTGCGGCAGCGCGGTCACGCCGCAGTGATGCATTGAAATATTCCGCAGCGCAGTCGCATTCGCCAGCAGCCGCGCCGGCAGCACGTCGCGAATCGGCACATGATTCACGTACAGCTCCCTCAGCCTGATGCAGCTGGACAACCACTCGTCCGGCAGAGACACCGGATATCTTTCATTGTCGGTGCCGGTCAGCATCAGGACCTCGAGTTGCGCACAACGCGTCTTCGGCTTCGGCTTCGTGTCATTCCAATTGAGCAGTATGAGTTTAGTAAGTGTCGGCGGTAGTGCGTTTTCAGAAATCACAGTATCCGGTGCTATCACAGATAACGTTTTTAGCGCGGTGTTGTTGCTCACGTCCAGGGCGATCGGATACTTTTCGCTTACATCCAACGAGGTCAGATTTGGTAACCATTGAAAATACCCACTGACAGCGTCCACATCCCACAGTAAGAGCTTTTGTAATGACTGCGGCAGACGTAGCAGGTCGGCGGCAGGTGTGTGCACCGAGTTCAGGTGCAGGGTGTGAAGCGCGGGCGCTACGGAGAGTGCGGCCAGGGCGCCCGGGGCGAGGCTCGCATTGTTCTTGCCTAATATTACGAGTTTCGTCAGTCGTTGCAAGCCGGCAAGGTGCTCGTGCGTTATTACCGCATTTGTCGGCAATGTATCGATTGTGAGCCGCGAAAAATCCGTCACGTTGAGAGCTGCAGCTGCGGCAGCGAAGGAGCCGCTGTTTGGTGGAATACATTTCGAGAAAGTCACGCTATCCACTCGCACAACTATCGGGAACCGTGGCAGCTGCAGGTAATCCATCTTCGTGAACTTGCATGCTAATTGAAAGTGTGCTCCATCGCGGAAGTTAATGATCACCGGATCACCTGTAAATTGAGACGATGGCGTGTTAGTCACGGATTCGTGGTGAGAACAAAAAAAAATTGAGGCATATCCTGCGTTACGATAGACAGGGAAACAAAACACGTGGCGCCAAACGTATATAAGCTGATAAGACATTTTAGGAAAGGTGTTTAGGTTCAAATTTCAAAATGCCTCAAGAAAACTTTATTAAAATAAAAGTGTTTTTGTTTTTAAATTCCTACCACCAGGTGTGCATTATAGTATTCAGGTTTTACATTCTTCAAACAACTTCCCTAATATGTTGTATGAGATTTCCATCTAGTATCACACATTGACTCGGCAGAAATTGTAGAGTTCTTAACTGTTTTATATTAATTTTATTACCTTAGTTATAATATGGGTACTGAGACCTTGGTATCACGAAGTGCGATATTACCCAAGGTAGGTCCCTCTCTGTGTCTCTCTCTCTCTCTCTCTCTCGTGTGTGTGTGTGTGTGTGTGTGTGTGATATTTCTTACGGATGACTACTCTGCTTGTTATATTTTTTCTGCTTTATATGAATATTTTATTAAGTGAACATTAAATGGGATAAGTAATTAATATTCAAAGTTCTAAAATAAAATAAATAAAATGCTCTATTCATCACGTAGGCGAACATAATTGCACTTATGATAAGTTAAATATTTAATTATCTATACTTATAATAAATCTGTAGAGAGGTCAATTCTGTACATGAAATATATTTCCAAAATAACTATCAGGGGGTGATTAGGGATAGATACTGATGCCAAAAATGCAATTAGTAAAATGTTTGTCTGTCTGTATAACCGTTATAGAAACAAAAACTACTCGACGGATTTTAACGAAACTTGGTACAATTATTTTTCATACTCCTGAGCTGGTTATAGTATACGCATCACGCTACAATTAATAGGAGCAGAGCAGTGAAGGGAAATGTTGGGAAAACGGGAAAAGTTACTCCATTTTTTAAGCTTCCGACGCGTGTGCACCTTAAAGGTTAAAGCTACATAGAAATCATGTATGACGGAAATGTTCTCCTTAAAATTATATAAAAAATATCCCACGACAGCATATGTCTATCTTTTATGGTTGACTCACAATAACACGTGTAACTCCCGATAGCTTAGCAGTTCGAAGCTTTCTCATTATATTTGTCTACTCTTACGTTTATAACACTCTCAGTCATCCCTAATTAAAAAAAGTTAACATTATTAAATATTCCATAAAAAAGAATCATAGAAATCGGTATAGAAACACCAAAGTTATACATGAAATACGCTAATAATAAGCCATCACGCGTGAATACTGAATCATGCTATAAGCTTCCTTCGATTTCACCAGGATCCCATCATCAGACCCTGACCGGACAATCGGACCACCTGCATACCACCATACATTAAAAAAACATCCCGACAAATTGAGCACCTCCTCCATTTTTGAAGTCCGAAATCCACGCGGGCGAAGCTGCGGGCGGAAGCTAGTTACTTAAATAAAGTTGATTATAAAAAAGTGTAAGTTTCGAACAAAATAATTATCAATAAAAATTAATTTTAAATTACGCGCCCTAATGCCACTAATACTACTTTAAGAGAATTCGTCGCAGCGACATCACACGTTCAGTCATACAAAAATATACTTACTAAAACGCCATAATCGCACTAAACTAAAAATGATCAGAAATTCTGAAAATTAAAACCGGGATCTGTGGTAAAAACATCCGTTATTCATGGATGATTTTTGGCACAGTTTTAGTAAAGGCAAAGACGAGTACCTAAGTGGTTTCATTTAATAACGCAATGTCAAAATGTATAACTAAAGCCATTTTATTTTCGACATAAAATAAATGAACAACTATAAAGTTAACAAAGAAGCCAGTTCGCGCTAGCAGGAATGACGAATTAAAAAGAAGTTCTGATTCAAGCTCACCATTACTGTACATATTTGACTGCGATTTGAGATAATTCTACTCGTCAACGCGCTAATTTATTTGCTGTATGATATTGTTAATTTAAGGCAATTTTTTATTTTTATTTTATTTGAATACTGAGACGGGCACTCCGCTCACGACACGAGACGACAGTGCATCCACACTGCTGGCTGTCACTAGCAATAGGTATGGTGCTGGTATCCAGTGGAGTTTTTTTATAGAAGCCCAAACGCTTGGTTTGCCCTAAAATTATTTACCTAAATACACAAAAACGAATATGGATCAATAACCATAATTTCACAATACAATTTTCTTTAAAATATAAAGCATTCCGGCGTTATGTATCGCTGCACTGCACCGTTCGTCTCGAGAGCACCTACTAACACTCTACAGCACCTTAACAAACACAACCACACCCACACCGTATCAGTATACACGCATTTTGTTCATAATAGCAAACACGCAAACAAAATATATTCATCACTCTCACTCTCGTTGGTTTTTACGAGGCTTTATGCCTCAATATTTCCTTCTCTCTCACACTCATGGATAGAATATGGCTAAAATTCTACCACACGTGTATAGCTATAGTAGGTTTCTATAGCAATCAGTAATGAAACATAATTCAGGCTTTTGCTTCCATAGATATTGTATAAAATTCGAGGTTGCCAAGTTTTTAAACTTACTTCTATAATAGCAGCATTTGTTCTGCGTAATATTCCTTATTTAAATTATTAATCTTTTAAATAATAATGAATACCTGATGATTTTATATAACTTTAATTATAATTGCATTATTATTATAATGCTGTCAATATTACTTACCTTTTGATAATAAACGTTTATTATTATTATTATTATAACAACATTATTCTCCCATGCGAATGGGGTATTATTATTATTATTGTAATTTCCCACTTATTCATAGACGTCATTCATCTAAGGACGGTCACGGAGCATTGCTGTGATAACAAGTCTGTTTATTCAGCTTTTTTATCTGAAGGCCAACTAGATTCAAGATGTATCTCAATATTAGCCCATCACAACAGCCCTATGTCTACGCACTGCGAAGGCTGTTATGCTGTCGGCAATCGGCACTGAGAA
This sequence comes from Manduca sexta, assembly GCF_014839805.1. Taxonomy (NCBI): domain Eukaryota; kingdom Metazoa; phylum Arthropoda; class Insecta; order Lepidoptera; family Sphingidae; genus Manduca; species Manduca sexta. Next base: position 5,330,803 of record NC_051135.1, on the reverse strand, counting down.
ACTGACTTGTTATCACAGCAAAGATGGAGCTTAGATAAATAGCGTCTATGAATAAGGGGGTATTATTTTACGTATCGAAAAGTTTTTGTCACATTTTCGGATTTTAGTTTCGGAACTGGCAAAATCAATTATTTGTTTTGATTGAGCTGATGATACATTTATAAATATTTGTCTTTATTTAGTTTTTAGTTATTTTAAACATTTAAATACAAAGTAAATGAGTGAAATGTTATTTGTGATGGTTTAAAGTGTGTGAAAAGTTTTTATCGGCAAGAATAGGTAAATTTGTGAGGTCATGGTGGATAATACCAACTTCATAGTAGCTGGCGAGTGGCGCGAAATGTACGCCTGACTTCAAGAAACTATTAGGTATTTACAACAGCATCCAAAACCAGTTGTCGTTTTAGGATGCTCCCTTACGAATAGTCATTAAGTTGTATTTGTTGTTGTTGCACATTTTTCTCTAAACAGGCTAGTGTTTGAAATAAGTATATCTGGGTGAAAATAATGATACTATTTAATCGGTGCTCTCAACAGAATATATTCTAAATCACATTCAGTTTTATTGTGAATGCATTTTATTTTATAATTTTGGTAAACAGTGAATTTTTACTACATTGTCTCGTCAATTGAGTAGGTACAGTATGTGACGAAATTTTTAAACAAATCGTGCGCATTGACAGTATGTAAGTAAGTAGTGTTTTTACTTTTATGAGATTCGTTGATAATTTATAAAGTTTGTTTGTTATTACACCACAAGACCTTTTTTTTTCTAAGGTCACGATGGGTCAAAATCGTCTTGAGATAAAAGTGCCTTATATGTAAGTTGTCTCTATGGCATAGTTATATTGCGTTCGCGGCACGACCACCTCTCTCCGAGACAGTCAAAGTAATATTCGATGCCTATATTATTTTCTAACACATATTCTATATGAATAAAAATAATACATTAACAGGAAATATGCTAATATTCGCATTAAAAACGTGCAAATCGCGATATAGACAAAATATGAAGTCCGCTCTATGTAAACTTAGAACTCTTTGTCTACATCATAAATCAACAAATTTCACAACACTAAATCGCTACTCAGAAATAGTAAATCTTATCGTCAACAGATGGCGCTTTTTACAAATTATAAACTGTTAGAGCACAAATTTCAGGTCTGGTCTATAACGAACTACCCTGTTGAATGTTTTTGCAGGAACATTATTTTATTTTAATGAAATCTCTTCTGTTCTTGACAATATATAATATAAAAATGTAAACAATATGCAAATAAAGTGTAAGATAATTATAAAACTATTTTATATAAATATTTGCTTAACCGTTAAATTACAGATTGTATGACACTGCTTATTGAATACTGAAACAAAATAAAATTTAATTTATAAATACTACGAACTGAGTAATCTTCTTTTGAAGTCGGTTGTAAATAATAAATACTCCTCACTTATCACTATGAAAAGTCGAACTCGACCGTTAATGTCGTGTTCTGTGAGTTGTGACGTCATTTTCGTCACAACCGACTTTCGATTGCGCTTGTGTGATTATTTTGTTTTGTTATTTGTTAGGAGAATGTATTAGATATTATCTTAATTGCCCGTGGTTTTATTTGGGATATTACAAATCAACGTCCGAAACGCACACTTTGCGCTTGCGCATCTCCTAACCGACGCGTGCACGATTAGAACTGTGTTATAAAATTATTTCACTGTTGTCAAGCCCAAGAGTGGCAGTGGACTATGTTCCTACATAGTTTTTTTGTGTCAAACGTAAAAGATAACTAGTCAACTAGGAATTGTACTTATTTAGTAAATTATAATTAGTAAGTCGTCTTGTCTTGTCATTTGGTGACTATTATGAAGAAACGCCGCCGTGCTAAATAGATATACTTAACATTCCAGTGGCGCCTTAAGTGTTTAAATCTTAGCATCAAAAAGTTAAATATTCAGTAGGAGTGGGCAGCGCTCTACAGTTCATAGTTCAAACAGAGCATTGCGCTCATCAACGAGTCGCCGACTCGAGTGCGGCGCATCAGCAGCGGGTCCTAACCTGACACCTTGTAGAAGAACTCGCCCAAGGCACCTTCGCCCTCGTAAGTGCAGTGTGCGGCGGGCGCGCACTCGGGCCGCAGCTTGCCTGCGTCGGTCCTTGCCAGCACAGGCACCAGCGCCAGGGCCAGAACCACGCACCACCAGCATCGGGCGTGCATCACGACGCCACACCACGTTCACAATATATTCGTAAGTCGGTGCTCTCCGACTCAAGATAAAACTTGTTATTAAATTGCGGGAGGAAACGCACCGCGCCACTGATCGCGTATGAGGAAAAGAACTGGGAAAAACACAAAACGCCACCACCCGGTAATTATTACCAAAGGCACATCACCGGAGAGTATCTTGTACACAATGGGTACATTATGTCTCACTGCGTTCCAAATATTATCACGATTGGTGTAGAAAGTAGTAATGTGAGTGTCGCGAGCGAGGTCCAGGCGGCGGGACAGACATAGCGGGGCACAGCGACCGGTCCGCGCTCGCTTGCGCTGGTTACTGAATACTGACTCATGACTATGTCTGCAGCGCTCGGCGCACACGTCATTACACAGATTATGGCTTGTCACTTGTGAATGTGTGTATTATTATTAAGTAAAGGTAACGCGCACGAACTATAGGTGGCACCACAAAACCGAAACAAGAGCCACGATGTGAATAAAAATATAAACTTTCCCCACGTATAATTTGTTTAAGTATAAGTATATTTTTATTATATAAATAATAAAATTATATGAAATATGGTTTCTGGACGATTATTACTGATGGGCGGCGTGGCCATAATAATGTTCTTTTTTATATAGGAGTCAGTTGTTTATTTTTATTAAAGCAAAATTGTGAGGTTAGATATAATGTTCACTTAAAAACGGGTTTGTTTGTATTGAATATTAACAACAAAACATATTTATATTTACAAATCACATAAAGAGTCATTTTTAAATACTTCTTAAACTTATATTTATATGTGTTTTTGTAGTTTTCCACTTAACCATGGTATGTAAGACGCATTGGGGTAAGATCGTAGGAGGTGTAACATCGTATAAATCAAATAACTCGTAATTTAATTATAATTTTTGTATTCGGACAACACTACCTGCGACTCCATCTTGTTCCCTACGTTCCACTAGTTCACATGAATGATTCCGTCAAGTAAATAATGTTTACGGTGCTAACAAACAGAATATCGGTATTTTGTCGTTCCCTGGCAGATCCGAATTAACCCCATGCAAGAATTTGCCTAATTTTAATTGAGTATTTACTGTTTTTAATTAATTTTGTAGCTATATAGTATCATAAAGCAAATAAATCTTGTGACTTGTTTATTCAAAGTTGTCGAAACACGTATATTCCCTGAGATCCGATCTTTACCCATACAATTATTTGTCATTAAAGAACGGATTAAAATCGTTCGATCTAGCACTTGTAAAATATTGCAAGTTTTTGTCAAAATTTATACACGAAGACGTCTGAATTCATTAATTATGTAATTTTTTTTACTTTAGGTGAAGGGTCGATTTTGTTTATTTGTTATTTATTTACACGTGTATGTACTATTTCTTCGAATATTTTTAAAAATATCTACAGTGTCACTCATGTGGGGTATGATCGTATGCCTAGAACTATTAAAAAAACAAAGTTCGCTTCTAAAAATATCTTACGAAATTTATAATTTTTTTTGAATGTTTATAAATGAATATCTAGATCAGAATATGCTCTTTTTATGGATTTTAGAATCCCTGTATCATAGACGATTTTAGATAGTAGTCCGAACTATACCTGTGAAGGTCCTATCTTTCTCACACATTTCTAAAAGTATAGTACTTTTTTAAAGCCCTATAAAACATTAACTGTTATATATAAGGGATTGAAAAAATATATACCATTTAGTATATTTAATAACAGATAGCTAAGTTAATGATTCATTATTATAGCTCCTATAGAATTATTGTAAAAAAATAATTCGAGAAGACTGTTTAACACGTCGAAATAGCGTCCGATTTAACCCCAACGCACCTTATTAATGTAATCAAAATATCAAATAATCGGATTACATGCTACAATCTTAATTACTAAACTTATTACAAATGTAACCACTTACGCCCTAAATTAGCTCCATCTAGACAAATACTTATAGGTATTATAATAATTATCATAGCTCAGACGCAAGCAGTGGCAGTTCTTTCATAGAAACCCAAAATCCTGACTTACCCTAAAATTATTTATTTACCAAAAAGGTAAGTAAGTACATAAAATCAAATTTGGAATAACCATTAATTTAGGGTCGAAAAGATACGATACAATTGTGTTTAAAATATGTATTTGAATTCCCGGGTACTTAATATGGCTCATCACCCGTTCGCCTCGAGCACACCTGCAGACACACCACCACACCCACACCGTATCACCATGCACGCACTTCTTTAATACAAAATACGAAAAAATATATTATACGTTCCTATGAATAGTACCTATTTAAGTATAAATTATCATTAATCGCAAATAGGTACATCATTACTTTTGTAAGCTAAATTTTTTTTTAATATGATATCAAAGTTTTCAAAATCAATAAAATACACCAATGCCATCATTAAGTAAGTCCTGTAGAACCCGGCTCTGGGGAACGGAGCCATTCAAAAAAATCCGCCATGATATCTCCTGCCTTCGTAACAGACGACTAAAACGGCACTACTGCTGTTGCAGCCGCAGAATGGAGAATGCGCGGCATCATAATACATGTGAGAAATGATGCGCTCCCTGAGATGCACATCCAGACGGAATCATCGCGCTGCCGTAGACTGAAAGAACGGAGGCCTCTGAGTCCGAGGGAGATATGCCACAAAGCAGTTCCATACGGGGACAGGGCCGGCAAATTCTATACATTTACGACCCCCCAAAACTGTCGCACGTGCACAGAAGCAAGCCACCACGGATAGGATATACGTGAGTATGCCAGTCAAAATAAATGGGTACAATTTATTGTTTTATTTCACCAAGTCAACTTACTTACAATATAATTAATTATTTATTATACTTTGTTGCACACCAGAGAATCATAAAAAATGAGTACAAAAAAACAATTAAATCCATGGGTAAAAAAACTAACCAAGTGCGGGTCGGACTCGCGCACCGAGGGTTCGCGGTTATAAGTTCACCCATCACGACAATCGAGTTATAGTTATGGTATTTTTACTACAAAATGAAATTCATAACATTACGATATGGAAAGCTTGAGGAGCATAAATTAAAGACAAATATCTAAAAAAATGAGGTTTTTGGAATATTTCCTTTATATGTGCTATACAACAATGCTTCATGCCAAATTTTAAGATTCTAGGTCGACTGGAAGTACCCTTTAGGTTTTGATTCCCTTGCGAGTAGTTGCGAGTTTTAAAATATTCGGTTTAAATTGCTGTTTCTTTTGATTCCGTTGACATAGAAGTTTAATTTTGATACAGCTTAAAGATATTGTAGACCTGAGTATTTGATATGAATTTAAATTTAATACCTCTACGCGTGCATGAGGAAAGGGGTAGTAACTATAAAATTATTAAAAATATTTTTATTATATGATATAAATAAAAATTTACGGTTTTCGCAATTTTTCCTTTATCTGTACTATAAAAGGTTGCTTTGTACCAAATTTCAAAACTCTCGAGTTCACGGGAAGTACTTACCCTACAGGTTTTGATTCCCTTGTGAGGTTCGAAAATTTGCGGCATAAACGGCCGTATCTTTTGATTGCGTTGGCTTAGAAGTTTGATTTTTTCACAACTCCAAGGGACAGTAGACCTGAGTATTTGATATAAATTCCACTTAATACCTCTACGCGTTCCTGAGAAAAAAGGTCTTGACAGACGGACGGACGGACGGACAACAAAGTGATCCTATAAGGGTTCCGTTTTTCCTTTTGAGGTACGGAACCCTAAAAATAATTGAAATAAAAAAAGAAATCGAATTGTTAATATAATACACAAATTACTTTCTCAATGTATTTGTAATCGTCAATTGAACTTGTGGCGGTACAGTTAGTGCATATACCGCCATCTTGTCAACATCGCCGGAACTTCAAGAGGATCGATGCAGTGACACAACCGGAGTGATGATAATCACACAGCAATCACGATAGATGGCGACAACGATCCTGAATCACGCTTGCACAATTTGCGCGACGTGCAGCATATATACCACCCCCGAATAGGAACAGTTGGAGGGGCCGCGGCCGGTCAGGCGCAACATCTGCCTGACTGGAAATCTTCCCCTTCCATAGAGGAACGCAACCATCTGTTCCTCTACAGCGGTGTTTACCTTTACGCCGCTACAGTGGATCACGTCGGGGTCACCAATTTGGGATCGCTGGATGTAGGTTTTTCTGCGAGCACCGTATTGAGGCTGACAATAATAAAAATTTGGTCTTCTTGTAACGGCCTTTTATTTTAACGTTTGATTGTACAGAGCCGCGTACTCCACTGCGTGTGTTCGGTGTGTGTAACTTTCCTTGTCGTAGACAATACTCCGTTTTAGTTTTTGTCCATAGACATACCGAATGGCGTTCGGATACGCCACAAACTGTTGGGAATTCTTTTTCCAGTAATTTGTAATGGTAATCATATTCCATTGCGAAATCGCGTTGCGAAATTTAATTACTTTTTGTCGAACACTGTAAGGAACAGTGCAAACCAACGCCATGCAAAAACGGCGCTGTGCGTGAGTGTAAGTACTAAGTACTACTTGCTTTCCAAACTTCAAAATATTATATTGAGTACGTGTTTAGGAATGAGAGCTCTACATTAATTCCCTATATGCCTTTATATTTTTGAAAGGAAAATAGGGATAATGTGTTAAATAAAAGTACACGCTGTTGTCTGATCTATGTAATCACAGCTATATTTAAATAATAACTTATATATACTATTATATTAAGCTGAACAGTTTGTTTATTTGAATGCGCTAAAGTCAGGAATTATAGGTTCGAATTGAAAAATTTCTTTAGTGATGGAAAACTGGACATTTATCGGGAAAGGCTATAAGATTTATAATAAAAATGTTGCAAAAACGGGGAAAATTTATTCCTCTAATAGAAATATGTATGACAGTATTGTTACTTCTTTAAAAGTTCTAAGAAACATATTATAACACAAAGTCCCCGGCTGCATCTATATGCCTGTCTGACGTATTAAACTCAAAAGCTACCCAACGGATTTGGATGAAATTTGGTATGGAGATAGTTTAATATCCTGGGAAGAGCATTGATAACTTTCTACCCTGGGAATATATATATGAATACATACAGGGTCATTTTGACATTGCGTTACTATATTTATATAAATATACATATATAGGAATTTAGCCCGGAAACTTTATTATGCGTGCGGAGCCGCGAGCAAAAGCTAGTTTTAAAAAATATGTGTTTATTTACCACTACCGCTTCCCTTAGGTATGTGTGCAGTTATATTATTTGGATTAAATGGGTCTCACGACTCAAATTCGACACCTGGAAGTATAGCAAATGCCCAGGATGATGCCCTGACAAGCCAACAGCTTAATATTATAAAAGGTATAGCGTCCCCGAGTACTTGGTGCAACCTGACATCAGTTCGACTCTAATCGCCCGATTATGTAACAGTAATCAATCAGAAGTTGAAAATTCTTTGTCTATAATAGAACAGTACAATTATATTATGCACTTATTCCCCACATACCTATATATGATTATGTCGACTATAGATGTTGGCCGACATTAGGCCTACGCGAGGGAAGGAAAATTGGTACAAGGCAAATAATAAATATTACCGTCTAGAGTTTAAACGTTTCTAATTACCCCATCATATGTGATTTTTTTTAACTTAAAGTGGATATAGTACGCTATCTATAGTGGTTATAGTAAGATACACAGGTGCCATTGGATCGTGGTCGCTTCCATGGTCGGCAGCCAAAGATCCTGGCGTGCGGTGGCCTACTTTTGTGAGATAGTCATCTCGCAGCAGGAGAGTGCCGAGAGGGGGAGAGAGATGATCCCTCCCGCCGCCAGAGGAGACGCAGGAGGCGCCGGACGGACGACTGACCGGCGTCTTTCGCCCTGTGGAATGGGGGCGTTTGGAGAATTTCACCAAGGTATCCCCTGCCTGTCGTAAAAGGCGACTAATAGGGGCCATCGGGGTGTCGTCGGCGGGCGGCTAGGGGCCGTCCGCCCTTAGTGTACGTTGTTCACATCTCGCACATTGTGATGACCCCCGGGATGGACGGCAGCATGGAACGTAGGCTTCATGCTGCCGTTAATGCCGAGAGCGTCCTTCGGTTACGCGGGGGCTTCTGAGCCCTCCCCAATAGGAGACGGGCCGCAACAGGCGGCACCGCGCAGGGACGACTGCGGACGAAAAATAGTCACAAAATTGTGTTATTAAACTAAAGTTAGAAATTAAATAGTTTTTTTTTTATCATTCACGATTTAAATTATTGTTACCAATAGTATTGATTAGTAGTCTCTTTAACTCAACAAAAGATTCGTAAGCATAAATATGGATACTTCGTCCGAAGCCGCTCAAATTGTGGCATTGGTGCGGGAAGTTTTGGATGAACGAACAACTGCTAAAAATTAAAATTTAAACCAGTCTACGGTTTCTAGAGTATACTGATGGTTTGCAGAAGTACCGGCGGCAGAACTCGAGCATCGACACATCGTGAAAACCGATTTATTGTTTCAACTTCCCTACGAAATGTTTTCCTCACGTCAGTAAAAAAAGAGCTCAATGAAGTACGTGGAGCAAAAGCGAGTGCACGAATAATAGGAAGAAGACTTAAGAAACCCGAAATCACATCTTATAGACCAACAAATGGTCCAAAGCTGTCTGCGGCTCACAGACAAGCTCGTATGAGCTTTGGGCGTGAACATCTTAATCGGACTGAAGAGCAATGGGCCTTCATATTCTTCAGCGATGAGTGTAAAACATGTTTAACTGGTGCAGACGGTCCCAGAAGAGTCTATCGTCGTTGTGGGGAGAGATATGCTTAAAGTTGCATTGAGGAGCGTGTTCCTTTGGGACGCGGTTCGTGTATGGTCTGGGGTGGCATTTCGATGATCGGGTGGGCAACTTGTGTTCATCGACATGGTTCGTCAAGACGGTGGGAGAGGTTTTTTGACGGCACAGCGCTATATAACAGAGTTAATAGGCAAAAATTTTACTCTACTTTCTCTTTACTGGTGGTAGGTCTCTCGTATGTGAGAGTCCACCTGGGTAGGCACTTCCGCAATGTCTATTTCTGCCGCCAAGCAGCGGTGCCTAGTTACTGTTGTGTTTCGGTTTGAAGGACTTTGGGCCAGTATAACTACTGGACATAATGAGACTTAACATCTCATGTCTCATGATAGCGAGCGCGGTGTAATACTAAACAATACTTTGTAATTCATTTACCATCAGGCGAACGGCAAGCTCATCTCGATAAAAAAAAATCTCTAATGCAAGATAATGCCCGACCCCACGCCACTGCACAAGTTAGTTTTATAATATTGTGCAATGTTATATAATCATAAAGTTGGCTCATTCAAAAGATTACCACTATTAAACCCTACCAGCACGATATTATTCATTCTTGAAAAAAATCGTGCTAGTACTATTTTCGCTTGTGGTGAGGCAAGCTTCTTTAATTATTATTGATTATGTTTAAATTGCTGTCTAATTTGGTAGTAGCATTCGATACCTCGCGAGTCGTGACCAGCGCCAAAGATTAGGTGGAGCACAGAGTCGCGCCCGGCATTGGCTTGTCGTAGTCCTGGGAGGGAGGCGCCGGGGCGAGGGCCGTCTCCCGACCCGCGTGCGTGAGTACAAGTGGGATGTCCGGCGCAGATGCGGGAAAAGATGGGACACTCTTAAGATGGCGTGCTCGCGGTAGTGGCAAAGCCTGCTTCAACTTCTCCCAAAACCAGGGGTCACCCCACCGCACGTACACCTTGTGGCGCACGTAGGCGCTTAGCTCGGCGTCGACCTCGAGCATCAGCCGGTCGGGGTCGTCCAGTAGCACAACGACGAGCCGCGGTGTGCCGTCCCGCAGCGAGGCCGCGGTCGCTTCCCGGAACTCAGCGCGCGCCCAGTCCGATTGCAGGTAGTGCGTCGACACGATCGCCACGGTCCGCCGCGACGCGCGCACCGACGCCGCTATCTGCGCCGGGATCCACTCGCCCGGCGCCCAGTCGCGGTAGTGCAGACACAGCCGGTATGGCTGCGGGCCGCTCTCGAGCCGCGCCGCTAGTTGCTCTACCACGAGCTCCTCGTCCTCGTGTGCAAATGACACGAATGCGTCGTACGGACGATCTTCATCAGCCGGCTCAAAGGGCCGTGGTATCCAGCCGAGCCGCATTAGGAAAAACTTGATCCATAAACGCGTTGCAGGTCGTGTGATAAAGCCGTACGCAAATATCGCGACGGCCAGCAATACCACCAGCGGGAGCACCCACGGGAGTACCGACATTAAACCTTGTCCGGGACATGCCGTTGGCGTCACCGCAACCAGCCGTTGGCCAGTGCCGTTGCATCTAACGTCTTTTTTGTCGACCAATGACTTGGCTTCGAGCAACGCCCTCAGCATCGTGTACGCCTCGCAGCCGCATTCGAGAGGGTTTCCGGCGAGCTGCAGCTGCAGGACGGACGTCAGATTCGTCGCTGTCGCACCATCCACTCTCCTGATGAAATTGTTCCGTAGGTCGAGTTCCTGGAGTGAAATACAAAATATGAAATGAGTTTGACGCCCACAGATTACACAAAGAGAACAGGAAAGAATGATGCACTCACCACGATGTTCTCCAAGATGTCAGCCGCGTCGATGTGCGATATGCTGTTGTTGGCGAGGTGCAGACGCCACTTGTGAGTGGCATCCGGCTGGCGCGGCAGACGCGGGAACTCTGTGAGTCCGACGCACCGCACGATGACGACCGAGCCGTGCTCGTGGTCGTCGCGCTTGCGACACGTACAGCTGGCTGGCAGCGCGGCACATTCTTCGCTTGCGGAGCAGGTGAGATTGTCGTGGTTCATATTGGCGATGGATTTATGATAATTATAATTCTTGCATTGCGGTGTAATTACATCCAAAACGTTATTCTGGAACACCCGCGCTGCCCAGTACGTGTTGCAGTCGCATACCAACGAGCCGTCTAAAGTAACGAAAGCCTGAAACAAGACATAATACTTATTTCCTACTTATGTACATTATTTCTTTTTTTTATAGGATGTTTTTAAGGCGAATCTTTAAAAAACCAGACAATAATAATATTTTTCACTGAAGACCACGTAAAAATAATCTCCATAGTAGACATCCGTTTTATATAGCGTGTAAAAGACAGTCTACCGAGTTTTTAAAGTAAGTTAGTATTTTATGCCTATATAAAATAAAGATATCCGAATGTACCGGATATAATATATGTGCATAAAAATTTCGTAATTCTTGAGACAGCAATGTATATGATCCATTGCGTAATTATCGAAATCTACCTACAGTGCAGTGGCGAAGGGTGAAATTTTTCGTAAGGAAGCCTGGCACCAGTGGCGAAGCGTCCATAGAAGCCGATTCCTACCGGATTACCTTTTGTAAATAAATTTAAAATAATAAAAGAAAATCATAACAATATAATTAGATTAATAATAGTATACTCAAACAAAGTCATCTTATAATTATTCTATTTAAATCAATACTTCGACGATAACGGTACATAGTTCATATTATGAATTCTTTAAATCGTAACTCGCGCGCAGTGCTCACCTCTTATAATGTCCGAAGTGAACCTACCGCGCATAGCTTCCCTTGCGATATTGTTGTCTCTTTCATACGTAGCGCGGTGTCTTTGTATAATCTTTTGGAAGTGACGTAAAATTACATGTGTGCGTGTGTGTATGTATACTTCAGGGTAACCCGAGAATTTGCGGCTTCATGTTGAGCCATTGGCGCGAATTTTTTTTTTGTAATTTACATTGTATAATTAGTGTTTGTATGTATAGTGTGCGTTATTAATTTCTTGTTATAATATGTTAAAATATGTGTAATCTTGTTAGATTACACATATGGTGAACATAGGTACCTAAAAGAGTCCAACAAGAAATTATTAATAGTTAATAATTAACGTAAGCATTATGTTTAATGCTTACGTTAATTATTAACTATTAACAGCGTATTACATGATAACTGCAGAAAAAAATATTTTTCTCGGGTTACCTTTTGAAAATTTTCACCCTTCGCCACTGCCTGGCACAACATATTATACTAAGGTAGTAGTAATATGCATGAATGCTGTCTCTGTATCGTTCTAATAATAATTAGTTTTCATACAAGCTACTAAAGGGAAGTCGGTTGGAATCGGGCTGTATAAACCCTTCTCTACTGCTATAGTGATAGCCACCCGCCGAGGGCCAAAAGTAGGTAAGTACTTGCGAGTCGCACGCGTCGCTCAATGAAATTACATAGACCTACATATACGCGTCGCTTATTGAAATTACACAACCTGTATAATGTTTGGATCGGTCATTTTCATTAAATTTATTTGCATCGTGAAGTACCTACTAACGAATCCTTTGATGGATTCATGTTTGGGCGTTTACAAAATAAGATTCCCTGTTTCGCCACAAATTAAAAGTTTTTATTGCTTAGTGCGTTTAATTGCCAATTCATCATCTTCTCGAAGTGGCTGACGGCAGTAGAGACCCCATTGACGTGCTCCACTCGGCGGGTTCTAGATAGATGAGAATGTTTGAAAGTTTTGTGGTTTGTTACGAGTAAACGCACCAACCGCTAAACGGGTTGTTTTGAAATTTAGTGCACGAATATTCTATGGTCTGGATTAGCATATAGGCTACTTTTTATCCCGGTAATTTGGTTCCGTGAGAAACATTAAAATTTTTGGATTCTTATAGTTATTTAGGGATTTCTGTAGCAGGAAAGCGCCCAACTAGTTTCAGATCAAAATACTATGGCTATTATTACTTTGTTTTTTTTTCTAACATCATATTTATGACGATAAAATATCTGCCAGCCTCACCAGGGTCAGATTAGTCGTTCGACATGTTTAATGTGGGATAAGTGAAGTAAATCGTCAATATTAACATTTTAGCATTTTACAAAATCCAAATTTATTAAAAAAAGAAAATTAACACAAATTCGTAATATTGTACAAAATTTCGAATTCAATATCTCTGCCTTATTTTAAAACTGTCGCTACTGTGTAAGTACGATCATTACTGTGTGTTAATAAAAAACTCCAATATAAGGCACAAAAGGAATCAAAAATTATTCAAAGATGGCAGTTATGTATCGCCTTATATTGAGAGACCTTTTTTTTAAACTTTGAAGCTCTGTGGACGCTCCCGCAAAATTACTCTTCACATCTTCTTAGCCTTCGACTAAGACTCTCTTAGAACAATGTAATATAAAATGTATTTGTTAGTGTGTCTCAATATTTTGTCTCTCCCACCATCTATCTTCAGACACCAGGACGACCAATCGGTGGAGAGGACTATTGTCTAGGAATTATCATTCCAATTAGGTATGATGTGAGTAAGCAAAATTTTACCGCAATATTTGATACTTTACGATAACTATGGCTACTCTGGCAAGCATGACTGTTTCTTGTCTAGGTGCAATAAGTTTTGTTCTTTTTGTAGAATATTTAAAAAACGAATATGTTATTTACTTGTTGTCGGCGCGTGCGTCGATGCAACTTACTTACGTTAATGCGATAGCTGGCAAGTGATTTGTCGTAGTCCCTGCGCTGGCACAGCAGCTTGTACTTGCCCAGCATCACGGTGGCCGTCGTCACGCGCGAGTAATGCAGATCGTCGCACTATGGACAGTGACCACCGAGTTACACACCCATTGAAAGGACAGGAAACATCAAACAACGATTAAGGATGAGTGTACCCACAGTAAGGGTGGTGACCGCGGAGTTATTCAGATCGAGCTTTTTGAGGTTCAGTAACTTCACACGCCAGTCGTAACACACACGTGACACATTGGTGTAGCTCAGGTATAGAGAGTGCAGGTTTGTCAAGTTTCTTAGCATCGAAGTATCTGCTGTAAAGGTAGTAATATTATAATCGTTATAAATTTTCAGGATTATAAACGTTATATGCATTACTTATATGTACTTATACAATGTTGAAGAGGAAGCGACAAAACCATAATATTTATAATACCCTTTTTGTAATTATTCTAATTGTTATTACTTATTTATTTATTTAAATTAAATTACATTAGGTGTCTACAGGTGGACTCAATGCCTTTTTTTTTTTTGGTTTCGCGGAGAAAGTACCTTATTACTACCGCCTAGCCTTCGTGGGGGATGACTGAGCGGTTATGCTGGGGTAACCGTGCCTTACGGCCCGACGTTGAACCGCCCGGATTTGATGGTGACCTCAGAAGCCCCCGTTCACCAAAGGACGCCCTCGGCGTCTACGGCAGTATGAGGCCAACAACACACTGCCGTCCATCCCGGGGGTCAACCGAAAAATTTGCAAAATGCACAAAAATGCACTAGGGCGGACAGCCCCCTGCTGCCCGCGAACGACCCCCTTCGTGGCCCCTATTAGTCGCCTCTTACGACAGGCAGGGGATACCGTGGTGGAATTCTCCAAACGCCCCCATTCCACAGGGCGGGAGACGCCGGTCAGTCGTCAACCCGGCGCCTCCTACGTCTACTCTGACGGCGGGAGGGATCCTCCCTTTCTCGATCCCTCTCGGCACTCTCCTTCTGCGAAAGGACCACCTCGCAGAAGTGGGCCACCGCACGCCAGGCCTCCCGACTGCCGACCATGGAGGCGACCACGACTGGCAGCGAGAGATCTCCTCCTACGACTGAAACGAGAGCGCTGCGCTCCTCGTCCAGGCAGGGCAAAACTCCAACGTGTGTTGGGCCGTATCCCGCGGGCAGTTGCCACAATGGTGACACATGGCGCTTACTTCTGTGCCTACTATTTGACACAGGTACTCACCGAAGCAACCATGTCCGGTGAGCACCTGCGTAAGGCGAAACGTCGCCGCGCCGTGGCGCCTGTCCAGCCATTGCGTAAAGACAGGACGCACTGCCGCGACGGCTCGAAGCCCCGCTGACGGGGCCTCCAGCCTGAGACGCCACTCCTCCATGGCGGCTCGCCGTAAGGAGGCCCTTTTGGCTCCACCTCCTTCGGGGCCGGACGCTGCCCGTTCCCGAACGCCTCCTCCCTCCAGTGAAAAGCGTCGGAGAGAGATTTGGCATCCAGATCCCAGGGCAGGAATCCGGCCAAAACACAAGCCGCCTCGTACGAGACCGTGCGGTACGCCCGTATGGCCCTCTGTACAATGACTCGCTGCGAGCCCCGCAGGTGGGCGACAGAACGCCGCCCCAGGGCGTCAGTCCAGACCGGGCTGCCGTACAATGCCATGGACCGCACGACCCCGTGGTACAACCTTCGGCAAGGGATACTAGGACCTTCCAGGTTGGGCAGCAGGCTAGAAAGAGCGCCCGCTGCCCTTGACAATTTTGTCCTTAACTTCTCAAAATGGGCGCGGAATTCCCACCGGCTATTCAAAATCAAACCCAAATATTTCATATTTTTGCCGATAAGAATCCGCACCCCCCCAACCACGATGTGGGCACCGGCCGGCGGCCCTCTCCGAGACCCGTAAAAACAAATGGCTTCGGTCTTCTCGAGGGCCACCGTCAAACCTAACCGCCGGATTCGGCTCACTACATTGCCGGTGCCCACCGCCACCAGGATCGCGGCATCCTGGAAGGTCTTGGACGTCGCCGTGACAAGCGTGTCATCCGCATAACACGTCACGCCGACGCCTCGGAGATTGGCACCACGGAGCACCCAGTCGTAGCCGATGTTCCACAAGAGGGGGCCTAGAACCGACCCCTGCGGGACACCGCACGTCATTGCTCTCCGGTGCCACTCGTCGGCGCCCGGATACACCACGTACCTGTCAGAAAGGTACGCGTGCACCAGACGCCTGAGATAGGGCGGCACCACGTGGTACCGCAGTGCCTCGTTGATGCATGGCCAGGGGAGCGAATTGAACGCATTTGAGATGTCTAATGAAATAGCAATAACGACTTTACCTCTGGCCACTGCTTCCTCCGCCTGCGACTTGACCCGCAGAATCACGTGGACGGTAGAGCGTCCACACCGAAACCCGTACTGACAGTCGGCCAAGTTTGGACCGACCCTCTCGAGGTGATCGACGAGGCGAGCATGGATTACGCGCTCGAAGAGTTTAGCGACCTCGTCGAGCAAGACGATGGGTTGGTAGGCCGACGGCGACTCTGTGGGTCGCCCCTCCTTCCTCAGCAGGACGAGCCTCCCGGTTTTCCAACGCGCCGGGAAGACGCCCTGCACCATACAGGCGGAGAACAGGCTGCGGAGCCGCGGCCCCAGGTGCTCGAGGGCTAGCACCCAGGCTTTCCCTGGGATGCCGTCGAGCCTCGGGGCGGTGTTCTTGCCCCGCAGCCGCAACACTGCCGCCCGCATTTCCGCGGGCGAAACCTCCGGAATATCCCTTGCCGATAACTCTAATGACGAAGACGCCACTTCCGGTGGTGCCATCGATGGAGGAGTGATATCCGCGGTGGCCGGAAACAAGGCCGCGACGACGTTGGCCAGTAGTTCTGGCCGGAGAGTGCGACAGCGGGGGCGCCGCTGGACGAATCTTATTCATTACTAATTTGTAGGGGTGCCCCCACGGGTCCGCGTCGAGAGTCTCCAGAAACTCCCTGCGTGCCGCGACCTTGGCCCTACACAGCCACCCGCAGCGCTCTCTGCCTCCTTATAGAGGCCGTAGAGCTGCCGCTCCTGGTCTTTGTGCGTGCTGCTTCTGATACGGCGACGGCGATGCCTAGCGTATCGACGGCGCGCAGCCACGCAAGACGCGCGCAACTGCGCTAACTCCGCCGACCACCAGTACACCTGCCGCCGCGGAGGACGACGGAGGGCCCGGGACATGGCAGCGACGCAAACATCCGACATTGCCACCCCGAACCACTCCGCCTCCTACTCGACCCGCACCGGACCCTCCGGTGCGGGGAGCCACGACACTACCAGAGCGGCCAGCCCTAGGGCCTCCCTATCGAGGGGCCGTAACGCCCACCGCGTGCCGTCCTGATTAGGGGCACTCGGTCCACCACTGTTGGGCCGGATACTCGAGGACGCGGAGACTTTGAACCTGATGTAACGATGGTCCGACAATGTCTCCACGCCCACGAGGACTCCCCAGCCCTGGACACGACGCGCGACGGCGGGGCTCCCAAACGACAAATCTACTATGGACCCGCCGTTGTGCCGCACGCACGAGTCCACCGACCCCCTGTTCAGGACGGCCAGGCCGACGGAAATCGCCCATTCCTCCAGGACCCCACCGCGAGCGTTGGTCGCCGGCGAACCCCAGACCGCGGATTTTGCGTTGAAGTCGCCGGCGACGATCGCCTGGTGAGGCTGGCCTTGCTCAACCAGGGCCCCCAGCCGGACAAGAAAAGACTCGAACTCGGCCAAGGGTCTGTTGGGGGAGAAATACACTCCTACTACCCACAAGTCCCCCAACAGAGCCGCGACGCATCCCTGGCCCTTCTCGACTTTTGCGAAGGGCGGGGAGCCAGCGGCTCCCTGGGTGATGATGGCCACCGACCCGTCGATGTCCCCGACCCAGTTATCACGGGGCGGGACAAAATACGGTTCGGCGACCACGGCTACGTGCACCGACCACTGCGCCAGGCTTTGGGACAACAGGTCCTGGGCGCGGTCGCAGTGGTTTATGTTCGCCTGGTGGAATCTAAACTTCATTATTGATGGGCGATTTCCTCTACTTCCATCTCGACCACCACTGGTTGCGGTGGGCTCGCTGCCTGCGCCTGGGATGGAACCTCAGCCGCGGCAGCCGGTCTTCTGCGCGGGCGACGCCGGGTTTTCTGGGAGGAGGCAGAACACTTCTTCCCGCCAATTTGATGTTCGGCGGGCTTTCCAGCTGCGGCACATAAAGCGCAGTTTGGCTTGTCTCCACATTGCCGGGCCGGCTTGCGGTAGCGGTAGCATAACTCGCTACGATCTGCAGAACCGTCGCAGCTTCCTCGCACGTGCTCCGTCTCGAGGCAGCGGTAACAGCGCATAGGCCGCGCCTCGAGGACGGTCACTCACGCCACGACCCAGCCTATTTTTAGACGACCCGCCTATATCTTTTGGGTCGCTTTGGTGGGCACCTTGGCCCAGACGGCACCCATGCCAGATCTATCTTGGCGGACTTCCCCTACTTTTACCGCCTCCGCAGCACACCCGCCAGTACTGCATAAGGCCGCCTTTACCGTCTCGGAGGTGACCGCAAAGTCCAACCCCGAGATTCGCAGCTACGAACATTTGGTGGGCCGTGAGACAACGATATCCCCCGAGTCCCCAAAACATTCCTTCAGCCGCGCGGCGAGTGAATCGGCCTTCTGCTCGGACTCAGCACCGGGTACCTCGTATAGCATGGCACCCGTGGCTGCATATTTAGGCCTGAGTCTGCCTATTTGCAGACCAGACAGGTCTACTCGCCGCTGGGCGTCCGTAAGAACACCTGCGTATGTTAGTCCCTTCTCAATGGCAGGTGGACTCAATGCCTGAGGCAACTTATAATAAATCTGTAAAGAGGTCAATTCTGTACATGAAATATATTTTTAAAATAACTATCAGGGGGTGATTAGGGATGGGATGGTACTGATGCCAAAAATGCAATTAGTAAAATTTTTGTCTGTCTGTATAACCGTTATAGAAACAAAAACTACTCGACGGATTTTAATGAAACTTAGTACAATTATTTTTCATACTCCAGAGCTGGTTATAGTATACTTTTCATCACGCTACAATTAATAGGAGCAGAGTAGTGAAGGGAAATGTTGGAAAAACGGGAGAAGTTACTCCATTTTTTAAGCTTCCGTCGCGTGTGTAACCTTAATGGTTATAAAAGTTCCTTCGATTTCACCAGGATCCCATCATCAGACCCTGACCGGACAATCGGACCATCTGCATACCACCATACATTAAAAAACATCCCGACAAATTGAGCACCTCCTCCATTTTTGAAGTCCGAAATCCACGCGGGCGAAGCTGCGGGCGGAAGCTAGTAACTAATATGTTATTAGTCATGCTGTGAGCTCGGTAAAGCACGGTCTCGTTGATGTAAACCTACCCGGTTCCGTGGAGTTGGAGCCGCTGAGACAGAGGTCGCCGATGTTGTTGTTGTTGAGGCGCAGGTTCCGCAGCGAGAAGACGACAGACAGCGCCTCCGCCACCGCGCTTATTAACAGGTTGTGTGAGAGATTGAGCTCTTCTAGTAACTTCGTGCGCAGAAATAATCCGCTGTACAGAAAGGGCTCGGGGTCAGTCAGGCGATAGTCAATACATGTGTGGTATAATAAAGTCGTTCACTTTTTTTTACATCTGTATTTTTGTGTTTGTCGTTTTGGTGAGTGTATCATGCAAAAACCATTAATTGGATTTAGAATGTAATTACAAAGGCTTTGAATGCTTTGTTTTGTGTAAAATGTTGTGTTCATTTTATTAAAATCGAATCACGAAAACAAAACTTATTAATTTCATGACTTCAAAAAGTTAGGTTCTTTAGTCGACCTGTATGTACTACATATGTCCGTAATTATTCCAAAAATTAATGATTTGATTTGGATATTGTTTTCGTTGCTTAAATATATATTTTTCAGGGAAGGTTTTAGTTTACAAAACGAGTACCTGAATTTGATGAAGAGCTTGGAAATGGACTATTGAACTCTGGAAATTATTTAAACGCAACTCTTTAATAAAAAAAGCTAATAAGCCGCGATTACTGCAGTCGATATATTTAACTAACAAAAACGAAAAATAGAAATATTTTGACAATAAATAAGATTGAGTTCGACAACCAGCACTAACTAAAAATAAATTAAAATTATATATTATACGTATTTATTAGCTTCTCTGCCCGTGTCTCCATCCGCCTCCGTCCCGGGATAAAAGTCCTGTTTTATATTTCCCGGAATAGAAGGTATCTTATAGCACTCGAGAGTAATGTAGTTTTCTATTAGTAAAAATAATCCAAAATTGGTTTAATAGTTTCTGAGATTAGCGCGTTCAAACAAACAAACAATCAAATTCTTCAGCTTTACTTATATAACAGTATATAGATAATAATTTTTCTCATATTTTAATGAGTGTTTTATTTATATTGCCCGCTTAGTAAACACGCGAACAAATACACGATAACAATATTCAATTCAAACTAAGCAAATGAATTGAACAAAATTTAATTGAAAAAGAAAAGCCCTGACAGGAATTTCTATCAAATGAATTTAAGTAATTTTTTAAAATTTGTCAGACTTGGGCATTCTCCTTTAGTTAAATATCCTAAAGTAATAATATGTCGAGAGGGGAGTTGCGGACAGAAAGCGAATTATAAATTAATTCGGTTTTAACGAGTAATAATACTGTGCATGGGAGCTAAGAGATACCACAATTTTGTACATGTCTGTTCCTAGGCAAGGCTGTTCCTAGGAAATTTATATTGTACCTAGTCATAGGCATTTTGTAATTCAAGGGTACATAATTGAGGTATTAATAATTTAAAATAGCTCGGACTTGTAAAGAGGCACGAAGAATTCATCATCTTACAAGCCACTGTTGCTGTAGTTATTTAATTTTAGATAAACAATGTGCGTTACTCGAAAGTTCAAACATGCTATATGCTTACCTGGGTAGCGATGTGAGTTTGTTATTAGATAGATCGAGTTTTGTAAGGTTCAGTGTGTCGTCGAGGAAGCCCTGTGGTAGAGCAGACAGGTTGCAGTACTTAATCGAAATATCCTTCAGCGCAGTCGCCTTGGCTAGCAGCCGCGCCGGCAGCACGCCGCGGACCGGAACGTTGTAAATGTACAGCTCCCTCAGCCTGATGCAGCTAGACAACCACTCGTCCGGCAGAGACACCGGATATCTTTCATTGTCAGTGCCGGTCAGCATCAGGACCTCGAGTTGCGCACAACGCGTCTTCGGCTTCGGCTTCGTGTCATTCCACTTGCGCAGTTTGAGTGTAGTAAGTGTCGGCGGCAGTGCGTTTTCAGAAATCACAGTATCCGGTGCTATCACAGATAAAGTTTTTAGCGCGGTGTTGTTGCTCACGTCCACGGCGATCGGATACTTTTCGCTTACATACAACGAGGTCAGATTTGGTAACCATTGAAAATACCCACTGACAGCGTCCACATCCCACAGTAAGAGCTTTTGTAATGACTGCGGTAGACGTACCAGGTCGGCGGCAGGTGTGTGCACCCAGTTCAGGTACAGGTTGTGAAGCGCGGGCGCTACGGAGAGTGCAGCCAGGGCGCCCGGGGCGAGGCTCGCATTGTTCGAGCCATATAGACTGAACTTCTCCAGCTGCTGCAAGCCGGCGAGATGCTCGTGCTTTATCACCGATTTTGGCGGTAGTTTATCTAGCGAGAGGGACGAGAAACTCGTCACGTTGAGAGCCGCAATCGCGTTCGCGAAAGAACCGTTTCTTGGTGGAGTGCAATTCTCGAAGTTCACTTTATTGACTCGCACGACGCTCGAGAATCGCGGCAGATTGGGGTCATCCAGTGCCAAATTATCGCATGACAAATCAAATAATAATGCGTCGGTGAATTTAATGCGCACGTTCAAACCTAAAATTATAAAAAAAAGTCTCGATTCAGTGCATCTCCTCCTAAAGTACACATTTTTTAAATTCGCAAATAACATTATTAGATAGTCATTTTAATAACGAAAAGTTTGAAAAAAATAATTCACAACAACCTAAAATTACTTATATAAATAAAAAACTCGTAAGTCTCTGCTAATTTGCCGCTAGTTTCGGACCGAATGCTTAGGGTCATTCGCTTGGTGAGGCGTCACAAGTAGATCAATGAATTTAGGTTCTGGTGTTTGAACCTCTTTGCCAACTTAGAGAAAGATGTGTAGAATATGTGACAGTCTAATTATGAATAACTCGTTGTCATTTTCTTTTGTATTACGCCTTCAGCATTTCTACTTTATATCTAAACACAAGCCTTTTTTCTATGCAATGTAACATGTGGCGCAAAGCATTATAACTAAGCCAGATTTGCTGCCCGTATAAAAAAAGGTTCAACATATTTGCAGAAGACCCTCTGGCGGTACCTACAGTAGACCGCTGCGCCCGGAAACCATTTATTGACGAGAATTTTGGAGACTTGTTACTTTATTAATATAACATATTAAATGATTTAGTCATCCGTAACCCAAATTAGAACTTAAGTCATATTGTGCATCGGAAACTACACCCATCCTGATAAATATTGTAACGGTGAACTTCGCCACATCTAAAACAGTTAGCTACCGTGAGCAAATCGTTATTTCAGAGGGCACAAGGAAACTTTGACGAAAAACACCGGGCCGCTGAGCTGCAACATGACAAGCAATTACTGCGAGACAACAAGCTCCAAATTCCACACCACCGTCACAGAAACCGAGTGAAACCAGCCACAGTTGAACGTATTCCGGTTGTATTACTATATCACTTATAAGGTTAGCTAAAATTTCAAGCCGCCTAGGAAGATTAGTCAAGTTCACCACCTGCCAAGTGCTCTCTAGAAGAACCGGGCGTATATAAGATAGATATGGATGTGGCCTCTCTTATATCGGCCAAATTAAAATAATTATAGGGTGCCGCGTAAAATAACATATAGCTAACGTGAAACACCGACGCTCTACGAAGTTTGCAGTTGCTGAACACTCTGAAGAAGGCTCCAATCGCTATCTGTGACTAGACAAGTTACAAATTCTTCCCATAGAATACCGATTCCTAGCTCAGATGATTCACAAGGCTAAAAAATAAAAAAAATAAAAACAAATTTCAATAGAGTACATGGTTGGACTTGCACAAGCCTGGAATCCTGATCCACATGTAATTTACCGCTTTCGGTGTATCTCAAAAATGGACCAATCAAATGAAAGTTTTTTTGACATGCTTAAAAATGTATTGTAAAATAGATAAGAATTCCATATCCGTGAAGTTTAGTTATCTCTTGAAGGGTCGAATATGATTACTGTGAACTCGGAGCTATTAATCTTTTTATTATAATCTATGCGGTATGTTATTTAACTTGCTTTTCTAAAAATTGAATAAAATAATATCTAAAAGAAACTCCAGTAAGTCAGCGGAACTTTTTGCCCAAAACTCTCTCTTGTACATATGTATATGCGTACTACATAGTACACACACACACAAACACATACTCAAACACAATAAAAATGTTATCATCTAACAATTGTCGCAATATGAAATTTCTATTATGTTGTTTAGTTCCTAATATTTATTTCATTCTTTTATATTTTCTCTCTTGGTAATTCATTTTCCACTAAACCCAGTGGAAAATAACTTACTAATACATATGACATGATATTATATAATAGATAATCTCTTTGTTCTCTATACCCTTCTCTTTGTTCTATATTTGTAGTAGTTTTATCGCTGATCGCGAGCTCCTATACATGTACATCTTTCTCAATCATAGATTAGCTAATGTATGCAATATTTTAGCATCATTAATTAAGGGTGAATCTAATGTAGCGTTAGAAATAACCTGCATTGCTCGTCTTATTGCGTATTATTTTAGGCGATTGATTACGAACACATCCATCAGAATGTGATACCAATGGTGTCTTATACGACTACTGCTGCCATTACGTAGTTTCGACTTGCTCGGGAGATATTTAAATTCTGGAATTAAAGTGCTGTTACAGTTCTGTTTAAAATGCTATTATCAAGCAAGAACTTTTAAAGGGTTTAGCTGGATTGTTGTTGCATACCAAATCGCCTTTTCTTTAGATCTCTTGTCAAAATATTAATTCCAAATATTATAGTATTTCAGTTCAAGATGTCTTACACTTTAATTTATTTCCGTCTATATAGATATTTTATGGAGTCCTCTGAAAGGGCAACAGTTTTCGATTGGTTATGAGGCTGTGGAATTATATTAATTATTGAATAGGCTATCGAAGTGTCTAATATGGTCGAGTCAAGCTAAATAAAAAGTTGAATGAAACTTTTCGAATCCGTTATAGTATTTAATTTCTTTGAATGGCAATAAAGAAAATTAACATAGGTTTTCAGTTGACATAATACAAAGAGTATTTTTATTTATTTATTTTATACTATACTATACTATATAATTTTATACTACGTTGATAAGGTCTCAATTGGAATACACTTGTTGTGTTTGAAATCCTTTATATAACAAGTATGTTAAAAAAATTAAGCTAGTGCAACGTAAATTCCTTCGCTCCATGCATTATAGATGCTACCGCGTTCATCTTACTTCCAAACAATTACTGAGTAGGTACAAAATGCTTTTATTACCATCGAGACGCATTCGACTTGAAGCAATGCTGTTATACAAACTTTGCCATAGTAGCGTTGATTGCAACGAAATAAATAATAAATTATATAATATAGTTCCGAGAACAGTGCATTGACGCGAGGTGAGAGCGCGCACACTCTTTGCGGCGGGAACTTGCAAAACAAATGGCGGTGCACCATCTCCCCTACGTCGCGTCGACATGTTAATAACTACATCAAGCATTTTTCAAACATTGATGTGTTTGCATTGACTGAATGTCAATTTAAACGAAAGATTGCTGAGGTCCTCTGCAAAGAGTGACTCGTTTGAGTTGTGCTGTTGTACCCAACAACAATAATGTCTCTTTTTGACTTTGTTAATGTATAGACTCTTGATGAGTATTAATGTTAATATTATTGTTAAGCGTACGATAATGTAACACCAAATAATATGCTTGCTCATAGCACAGTCCTATAATAATAATAATACTACGTATGTACGGTCGATATACATGTCGGGCATGCCATCGTCCTGGTGAATCAATCAGGCGTGTAATTTCTGGTTGTTCGTATCTTGCTAACGGCGAGTACTTGCATAGACACAACCTTGTAGCCAAGATCATACACCAGCAAATTGTTCTTCGATATGGTCTTGTGTCTTCTGAAGTACCATATACCACAACCAGTTCTCGAAAATGATCATGTAACGCTGTATTGGGATCGATCTATTATCACAGACAGGACAATTGTTGCAAATAAGCCTGATATTGTGATAGTAGACCGATTGTCGCGCCGGGCAATACTTGTTGATGTCACCATTCCGCATGACGATAACCTTGTTAAGGCCGAAAAAGATAAATTGTCCAAATATTTAGACTTGGCACATGAGGTTACCGACATGTGGGATGTGGACTCTACAATTATTGTCCCGATTGTCGTTTCTGCGCCTGGATTGATACCAAAGAGCCTCGACCAACATCTTCGGAAGCTCTCAATTGGCCATTGGGTCGAAGGCCAGATGCAGAAGGCAGTATTTCTGGACACGGCGCGCATTGTGAGGAGATCCCTCACTTTGAATACCTAACCGCGGGTGGCCTGGGTCTCGAGATTTGTCATCAGAGGGTCATTAATTTATTTATATTTTTATATGCATGTATTTTTTTTAATTTAATATGTAAAAAAAAACCTTTAAAATAAAGAGAAATGACCATACTACGTATATAATTCGCGGGAAATGGTGTGGATGGTACATTTGCTCAAACGTTATGTAAAATACTATGTACCTAATTTGTAATGTACAATTGTTTATTTTCTCTAATAAATAATCTATAAAGTGAAGAATCATTTGGAATATAACAGAACCATTGAATTGTGGATCGTAAAAGCCGCACCAGTATTGTCTTTGAGTTTAGAGAAGCACATACTCAAGCCTTTTATATCCAAAGGGGTAAGCAGAGGCGCAACAGGTGCACCCTCTCTCCGCTCTGGGCAATGCCGTGATCCGTCCCATGATGTTATAAAGGATGAGCTTATCGCCATATCTATTACAAATTTCAAATTGACTTTTAAGTAGTATTACGAATCTTTGGTATGCGAATAAAGATAAGTGTTGTTTTTAGACTTTGTCAGGCAATTTTTTTATTTTTTCTCTCCGTAAGAACCATCCTCGTACTTCAAGAAATATTATAAAAAAAGAATTAAATAAATGGGTTCAGCTGCTCTCGACATTTGCGCTTAGCAACACATTCAGCGATTCATTTTTATATTAAAGATAAAAAATATAGCACACTTCATAAAATTATTGTAGTTTAGGGAAAAAGCAAAAGAATAGACAATTATATATTTGTTACTGAATTATTTCTATAAAAGTTTGGATACACGCTGCTCCATCAATCAAAAGTTATTGTAAAGGAGTG
>NC_051135.1:5275766-5303976 GCF_014839805.1 Manduca sexta | reverse complement strand
TTATACCCGCGTTTTCCGCGCCACGTGAGACTTCACTCGCGTACCGCGCACTCCACACTGCGCCTCTCAGGACCACCTCTCAGCTCTCCCCTACACGTACTGTAGCCAGTTATGATTTAATTATGGCAAACTTTAATATTATTAAACTTTTGCCCAGTCAATTTAGACCATCGTATATCAATTTATCTATCAGCTGCCGAGTCTTAAGAAACAGCTGCACACCACTTTCGATTCCTATGACTGTCTTATTATCTAAATATCATGCTCTTTGGATTAAAGCAATGGCTACGCTGTCCACATTATGTGTTTGTATAACATACCCTGGCCTTAAACGCACGAGCTCGTGGTTGTGACAGGCGTGCATGTGTGCGCGTACGCGGACTGTACACGGGTGTGACATTTCAGGGTAGCAAGGGCGAGAAGGGCGAACGAGGCTTCATGGTAAGAGTCCGGAGCGCCGTGAGTGCCGCGCTTGTACTCCTCGCTTAGTATCAGTGCCGCGGAGCCGGCGGGGCGAGTGGTCCGTGCCCCCGCTAGCCGTGCCACTCGTCCCATCGACAAACTCGCCTTGTGTCTCAACAAATAACTTGCTATATTCACAGTAAAATAATTTCATTCACTCAATATGACGATAAGTAAAAGACCGATCCAGAATCTAAGCAGGCAAGGCGAGATAATCCGCAGTGTATCGTTGTTATGCTTCCTGCAAGATGCAGACTAACTAACCGAGAGGCGGTGGCGACTGCACTCGCCTTCGCCTGTAGGTAGCCGCTTTACTTATTCGCAGCGAGCACGGAGGCACGCGCACTCTCGCCCCGCGTCGTCGTGTGCGCGTGCGCTCGTATGCCCCCGCCCGAGCTCGTCGCGTGGCTTACGTATACTTGTGCTGTCCGCTACATGTATTGGACTTTTTATATTATCATTTTTAAAACTGTACATAGTTATAATACTCCGGTTATTCAGAAGGTACTAAATTGGCTTAGCTTAGTACAATAGAAACATAATGAATGATTACAATACATAAAAAGTACCACCCGCATTCTGGATGACTGGTCGAGTCCCGCGTAGTTAAACTAATGTAATCAGTATCTACGAAGAGTATCATTCGTTAAAGACGCTTATTGCTGTTAACGGCAGTGGTAGTGGCAGCAAGAGGTCGCGAGTCCAGCCGAGCGGGCGGGAGCCTTGCTTCGAGTTGTGTGTGCTGGTAAAAGCTGGTAAAGGCTGGTAATGTAGCAGTTGTTGTATAGCATTGGTAATACCTGCGGACCGCAGGCGGCCGGAGTGTGGTCACACCGCGGCGATGCGCCGCGCACAAGCTAGCGTCTCGTGTGTGCTCGCCGACCATGTCCGCAGATATTGTCACAAGTAGTATTGAGCACCTATCTGATATACGGGAGAACACGGGAGAAAGGTCACATATTACTTAATTAAAACGGCTTCTTTCCGTAGCAATCGCAATACTATCGTAGTTTACAATACTTGTTTTACTCAACGATAGCTAAAAAGTTGAAGCTAAAAACCTTTTCCGAAATACAAGTCAACGTCTAGACGTTTCCGAGACAAAAGGTAGATATATTATCAACACCCCTGTACCACAATCGAGGCCTTGACCTATCCAAATATAGTTCAAATCCGTTCAACTGCATCTTTGTTTGCTTTTAACCAACATACAAAGAGTTTTGAAACAAGATATTATGAATCTCGTAAACAGATTAACCCTCAGCAATGGAACTATTGCGGCTTAACGAGCAGTCGTCCGGCGCGATATCAACACTTGCGAGTTGCGGCTCTAGAGCGAGTATGTCGACGATTCCTCGTCGTTTCTCCGTGCAGGCCGGTCTGAGTTGACGCGAGCTGCGTCACAGATAGAAGTAGGCTAAACTGGCTGGCTCGAATCCGCCATTCAGGATGAGTGACCCTAAACCGTTCGCGGAGAGTAAATTCGGTGCATATAGTTCAGCCTAGCTCGAGAGGAAGGAACACGTGTAGTTTAGAGCCTTTCTTCGGTCTGCATTGAGCAAGTGTAACTAAAGGCCGTTATAATTAATATTCTAATACAATCTATGCTTAGTATGGACTAACGTTGTATTGATTAAGCGTTGGATCGTGGAACTATTGTCAGTAACACACTAAATGCGAACTTCTCTATAGTGACTAATTATTATAATATTTTTGATGATGTGTTTCCAGGGGCCGATCGGGTTAGACGGACCTAAAGGCGACCCGGTGAGTAAAATGATTCGATCCGTAAGCTCGCTACCAACGAAATATTAATAACTATCTTTTATATCTTACTGCGATAGTCAGGAGGGTATTTAAAAATATAATTATTATAAGCTATGTTTGTATTAATAATTAATAATTTAATGTGTCGAGCAAGTTGCAACTATCTGGAGAAAAATGTGACGTTTCCTTGATGCTCCCCTTGGCGCCACGAATGTTGTATTAAATTTGAATAAAGTATAAAAAATTGCCTACATACATGAATGTTGATCAAACAGCTCACTTAATAAGGGCAGAATAAGTGTAGGTGGTAGTGATGATCATTACTTTTATTTTTTTTACAAAATAGTTAATGTTTTTACTCGAAAATATGATTAGTAGAACTTTATGTGGTAAACGATAGTATGAGAGTGTGACAGGCATGCGTGTGTCGCAGGGCCGGCCGGGGGACAAGGGCCAGAAGGGCGAGCACGGCAGCCCCGGCTTCGACGTATTCTCCGCAGTGAAGGTATGTACCGGTGTAGGATCTAGTCGGCCCGTACTGCACTGTGTACAGTCGCCGAGTGCGCCGCGCGACCCTTACTGATCGTGCTCCCGATGTCGTTGCAGGGCGTCAAACGATCAGTGGACAACTTTAAGATTAGTCCGTACACGAGCGCCGAGATCATAGCCGTCAAGGTACTCCGCCTAGAGACGGCCTCGTCGTCCGCACTCGCTTATTTCGTTTTGACCTTCTCGTATTGCAAACAATCTTTTGGCTTTATATGAACACAATATTTTGCGCTTATTAATTAGAAGTCGAAAGCGAGCGCTCATGGCGAACGGGAGCGGAGCGCTTGCGAGTGTTGTTCGTGTTGAGCTTAGTAGTGTGACGTGTGTGTGCGTGTATTGTTGTACTGATGTAGTTGTGTGCGTACGTAGGGGCTGCAGGCGGCCGGGCACAACATCTCCGCGCACTCCGTCATACAGCTGAAGGTGAGTGACGCTCGGCTCTGTGTCGCTTCACGCTTGTCGACGCACGCGCGCCGCCCTCGCAGCGCCTCCGCATCCGACACTCCACCGCGGACAAGCCCCTCGATAGCGCTAACATCTTGCGCTGCTTTACAATTTTATAGTTTATATATCATCTTTATGTTGTAAGTCTAAAAACGGTCTCATGCATGTATATTATGCTTGTCCTGCATACTTTAATTAGTAAAAGATCGTCAGACACGAGGATCAGCATCTTGTGAGCCATTTCGGGAACGCCGAGAATTATTTTTACACGCAGTAAGTACACGTGACACGCTTTGCCTCGGCTGACGGTGAAGCGGTGCAGGTTGTGTCCGCACCGCAGCCGAGTAAGGCGGAGAAAGTAGGGACACTGCTAACAAAATATACTGAATGGTAGGGCGAGCCAGGGGAACCAGGACCCCCGGGTCCGCCCGGCCCGCCAGGCGGTGAAGGAGTACCGGGTCGCGACGGACGCGTCGGGCCACCAGGGCCGGGGGGAGCGCCCGGGCCAGCCGGCGCGCCAGGACCCGCCGGCCCTCTCGGCCCGCCTGGACCAGTCGGATCCATCGGACACAAGGTGAGACAACAACACTTTCCAACCCAAAATATAAATTCTCTCAGAATGTATAAAAAATATAGGGTAACCTCTCGTGGGATTTTCAGGGTGACAAAGGCGACAAAGGAGAGCGAGGTTACACGACAACATTAAAAGGCGATGCGTTTCCCACCGGCATCATCGAGGGTCCCCCGGGCCCGCCAGGACCACCCGGTAAAGTCTCCCGCGCGCGCTTACTGTACCATACCCCCACGCTTGTTTGGTAGTGCGCTAGCGGTGCATGCGCGCTCTGTTCCTCTGTGGGCCCGACATCGACTCGTGAGCGTCACGCGCCAGCCTCGGCTTTTAATGGTGACGTGTCACGATGTTGGGCCGACATCGGACATGTAATTAGAGTAGATTTTGAACTAATTCCACCCCCGGGTCACTTTTGCACTTTTATTGATATCGATCGAGTAACTAGCTTAACCACCAACACGTAGTTAGTTAGCTTTTCTAACCGGCCACAATAACACCGAGCGCCCCGGGCGAAATTCGCTCAATTTGTGGGGCGGTAATGGCGACTAGCCGTCGGAGAGGCCGGCGCGACCGGCGTGTCCGATGCGTCGGGTCGGGCATGACACGTGTGGCGCGTGTGTGTTGAAGGGGCAGCGGGCGCGCGCGGCGAGCGCGGCGAGACAGGCGCGGCGGGGCCGCCCGGCCCGGCCGGCGACCGCGGCGCGCGCGGCAAGCGCGGCAAGCGGGTAACTACAAACATGACCACCATACCACCACTACCATCGCACGCTGCTCTGTGCTGCGCCGTGCGCGAGCTCGCTTCATTCACTCCAATCGCTCGTGTGTGTGATTCGGACGAGCGAAGCACGCGGGGCTGTATTTTGATATCTCTCTTGGGAATTTTTCCTTTCGACCGCTCTATATGTGGTCTGTCTTTTGTTGTTAATTGATAGGCATGCGCATGACGCTTCGCACGCTTGCATGACACCGACACGCGACACCTGACTCGGGACGTCGACGTTTGCGTCTCGTACTTATTGTAAGAGTACCGCGGCCGGCGCGGTGGTACAAACGACAACCGCCGCTTGCATCCCGGCAAACGTGATACGGCGCGGGTGCACGCCGACTATCAGAACGGCGCTGGACAGTACGGCACCAGGTCAGCGGGCATGTGCTGCCGGCACTCGAATAACTCGCCTCACGGCTGCCGGAGGCCGCCGGCGAGGAGGGTGCGGAGTGTTAGTAACAGCGCGTGGTGTTGCAGGTCGCGCCGGCGAGGCGGGGCCGCGCGGCCCTCCCGGACTCGCCGGCCCGATGGGGCCTGCCGGCGTGCCCGGCCCGCCTGGCAAGCCGGTCAGTAATGTCTCATTCCGCACTAATTAATAATTATTAATTGTCAATAAGTTTAAAGTTATAATCTTCTATATTAAAATGCAAACTGTGCTTACTTATAACTTGATTTTTCGCATTTCGTTAAAAACTATATTAAGCTATTCTATAATGTAATAATTTGAAAACCATTGGTGGACCTAATTAAATAAAAATTATGTCACCAGACGTCATGGAAACATGTATAACATAAAATATGTTGTATTTCACAGGGCGAACCGGGGCCGAAAGGCGTAAAAGGAGAATACGGCGACATGGGCTCACCTGGCATGCTGGGCGCGCCGGGGCTCCCGGGACCGCCCGGGTATCCCGGCCTCAAAGGCGACAAAGGCGATAAAGGCGACTCGGTGAGACGCGCAGCTCACACATGACACATATCTTGCCACCATAAATAATTTATCCCATTTAAGACTAGGATATTCAAATACAAGTTTAGGTGTAGGCACACCGCTCGACTATCATGCACTTAGTCATATTTTTTCTGTATCATGTATTAAAAAAATAAAATAAAAATGCTTTATTCATCACGTAGGCGAACATAGTTGCACTTATGAAAAGTCAAGGTACATGAGAACATTTAATTATTACTTAATTAGATTAGCTTATATAAATAAAGACAATCTATATTGAAAATAAAATAAATGAAAAATATACTTAGTAAACAAAGAGGCCAGCTCGGGCTGGCAGGGAAGAAGAAATAAAATGATGTATATATGTATTTTTGAATAAGCAATAAGGGAGAAACGCGTCGCGATCCTCACCGGTGAGGACAATAAAAGCCCTAACCTAGCTAACCTACCAGCCTTTCACTAACTACCTAAGCGATGACTACCCGCAGAAGAAAGGCAGAAAGAAACTCCGGGCTTTATTTTTTGTCATCAATTGTCCATTCTTTTATAATATTGTTATTAAATATATTTTTTTTTAATAAGTCCTTTCTATACAAAGTCTGATTAATTATATAAGCTAATACACGCACATCGCCGTAAAAGTGCGGAGAAAATCCACATAAAAGTATTTAGCAATAACTAAAAATTAACTAAAAAAAACAATAATACTAAAAAAATTATAAAAACTATGAAACGGTGTACAGCGTGCATACGCCTACATTTACAAACATAATATTTTCATTTCATATTTTGTCATAGATCTCGGTCAATAATCAAAATAAAATAAAATAAAAATGCTTTATTCATCACGTAGGTGAACATGGTTGCACTTATGATAAGTCAAGGTACATGAGAATATTCAATTATTACTTAATTAGATTAGCTTATATAAACAAAGACAATAAAATAAATGAAAAATATACTTGGTAAACAAAGAAGCCAGCTCGGGCTGGCAGGGAAGAAGAAATAAAATTATGTATGTATGTATTTTTAAATAAGCAATAAGGGAGAAACGCGTCGCGATCCTCACCGGTGAGGACAATAAAAGCCCTAACCTAGCTAACCTACCAGTCTTTCACTAACTACCTAAGCGATGACTACCCGAAGAAGAAAGGCAGAAAGAAACAGAATATAATTTAGATTATAAATTTTAAGGCTGATGCAACAAAATGATCGGTCGGTCGTCTATTATACATTGATAATTCAATGAGTCAATATAAAATAAAATATGTCACGGACATTTAAAACTGTTACCCAGTATAATGTCAAAACTGTAGAAAGGTACACATGAGACGTTTATGTAGTTAATTTCTAATATTGGCGTTAACATAGGGTTGGACAGGGTGTGCAGGACTATTTTTCCAAACCGTCTGATCATCGAGGTAAACCTTAACATTATAATACCCCTTTGACATTAACTCGCGCTTAATATGATATTATTTTCTCCACGTAATAGGACATTGAGAGTGTTTCTCTAAGCTAGAAACCTTGAAAGAACAATCAACAGCATATTTATTATACTACTGCCAGCTCTTCGTCTCTGGATTCTAGTCGGGCCAGACTACGGGTGAATGTTGCATGTGTTCTTGTCAACCCGCAGTTCTTAAACGATCGCATCATTACAAATGTAACGTAAAGTCTGTGTATACGTATGCAGTACGTAATAAGGTAGGTAGCCCAACGTAATCTGTCCCAGTACCAACAACACTATAGTATTATTGAGCGCACATCAGGCAGACTTAGTAGTAGTTAGTAGGGAGGGGAGCTTAAAAGCTTTGTGATCCTACCAGCTTATTTAGCGTGTTGATAATACTTACATTCAGATATAAGTCTTACCTGCCACATTGAACACACAAATATTTCAATACAGAAATATGCCTAGTATGCAAAATACCTTTACGGAACTGTGTAGTTAAATCGTTAGGTTTAATTGATAATATAGTAACGTTTCGCTTGTGGATTGTTCTCGGTGGCGGCGCGGCGGCGGTTCCCGACCAGAAGTACAGGAAGCTGAGAAGGAGGCAGGTAACTGTCTACTGTCACCTGTCACTACACTTACCTGCACCTGCACCAGCGCGCGCCTCGCTCGGCGCTCACGTCTGTCCGCCAACAAAACTCACATCGCTGGACATTGTGCTGAGTCGCAGGGCGGAGCGGGGCGGAGCGGGGCAGGCCAGGGCAGGGTTGTGTATTCTGTGAACTGTTAATCTTTATGCCCACTGTTGAACTTGCAGGGAGACGGCACCGGCTACGAGCTCTACGGACATGAAATAGTAAGTACTGCGCATTTTGTTACTCCTAGCTCTAACACTCGTGAGTATTTTATATAAGTGTATTAAGATTCGCGGCCATGTTAGCAGGATCTATAGTTAACAAGATAAACTGTGAAGTGCTAGGCAAATAAAACCTCACCTCGTTCTTTCATTAGAAATCGATGTATATTTTTTTATGCATTCCGTGCGCGTGAGTCCGTCGAAAATCCATCAAATCAGTCATACTCAAACTGTGGCCCGCTGGGTCTTTGTGATTGGCCCACATGGAGTTACAGGCAAAGATTTAAATTTCGCACCCATTACAAAATCATGTATTGTATAGCTAGCTGGCTTTAGTGGCTTTATTGTGACCATCTTTTCTTTTTTCAATAAATACATCGCCAACTTTGAATTATGTTTTTTTATTAACACTTAAATATTTTTGGGGCCCGCGCATCAAATCCGAATCGTGTTTGTGGCCCCATTGAAAAAAAGGTTGAGTATGGCTACATTAAATCATAGTAGTAGTAGTAATCATATCCTACATTATAGTCTAATTAAGTATATCCCAGAATTTTTTCCGGCATTGTTTGTGTTGACTTGGCGATAATGATTCACTGTTAGATGGGCTTCTCAATCGATTACTTCCCGCGACTACAAATAAAAATGTTTCTAATGGTATAATTACGCGCAAAGTACCTAGTCATTATTGCGCTCCTACACCAATCAGACACTAACACTGGTATGGTAAAGAACCTGGCCGTGTCTCGGTACCGGGCGGAGTCGAGCGGCAGACGGACACTAGGCAAGGACGGAGCTCCGGGTCACCACCCACACGAGCCCATAACAGAACAGGTAACGGTTTCAAACACTCGACACTCACTCCTGTTTTATAGTGAATATGACTGGTGCCGTGTACACTGCCCCATTGTGTCTGCGCGCATACGTCCACAATCGCCTACGATTGGTCCTGCTGCACAAGACATTCAACTTACTGTCTCATAATCCCCATAGTTTTCTAGATACGCAATTCTGCAGGTTTCTTGTGACGTGCTTATAAGATACAGATAGGTACAGATAAATAAACTGAAGTATGCATTAGTGATAAGTATTGATTGTTGAAATCGGGAGAATATAAAGTGGTATGTGTTGCAGATGATGGGCCCGCCGGGTGCTCCGGGGCCCGCGGGGCCGCCGGGAGTGGCCGGCCCACCCGGAATCAAGGGCGACAAGGGCGAGCCCGGCACGCGCGGCAAGGCGGTGCGTACCTCACCTACACAATACTGAACCGACTCAATACTCATCGACCGCTAGTGGGCTAGCCCAGCGGCTGCAACTTTTGCGATTGATGCTGCGGTGCGTGCTCTCTCACGCTGATCATCCGCTTCACACTAATGCAGTTCCCACTTAATATGTACGACTACTTCGATCGGGCGGTCAATCATTTAAACCCAATCATTAGGCTAAATTCGAAATTTCGACCGCGCGAAATGAAGACGGCCGCGTTCAGTTCTTACAGACCCAGAGGACATAACTCTGGCTATCCGCCTTAAGCACGAGCACAAAAAGCTCTTACACTCCACAAGACCGCAGTTCCGTCCTCGCCGCCGAGTACCTCGCCGCGTTCCCCGTCCCCCCGACCTTTCTGATAGTGCCGGCTCGCGTGCCGAAGACGATAACTTTGTTAGTTTGTAGGTCGCTTCACGTGCTTCGCGATCCCATAATCGTTGATGTCTCATCCTTTCCTAGTGATCGTCCTGAGCCGAGGTTCGTGACCCGAGTCGCCCTCAGCATTCTCACTTAATTTTTAAGGGTTTTGAGTGCCTAAAGCGCTCTCCTAAATAGGCCGTATAGACCGCAGCCTATGCGGCCTATTTACAAATCCAGGACTGATAAGTATATATACAATTTTACCAACTGATACAAAACGAGTATAGTACATAGCCGAGGTCACATTCCCCAATCCACCAGTGAAGCTGGTTGTTGTTGCTTGTAATCGGTATGAATTTTGTTACAGGGCGAGAGAGGCGAGAAGGGCGACGCGGGTCCCATGGGTTTGCCGGTGAGTGTCTCGCGAGTGTGGCGCGGGTGGCGCGGGTGACGCGGGTGACGCGCCCACTCCGCAGTGAGCAGTTCCCGTGTAACCCGCGCTGTTGTCCGGCAGGGTCCGGTGGGGCTGCCGGGCGAGCCGGGCCGGCCGGGCGAGGCGGGGCCGCGGGTGAGAGCCTCATGATCCGCGCCCTGGTCACTCCTGCTGCTAACCGACTAAACCGCTAACCGTAGTGTGCGAGGGCGAGGGCACCACGCTGTATGCACCTAACACTCAGTGGGAGCGGGCAGCGCCTGTAAATTGTATATATTTTGTATGTAATTCGCATAGCCTAAGTGAGACGTTACCGCGCCTAGAATAAGTGTTGCAGATCTGTATAAATATGATATTTTTTATTAAACTGGTTACAAACGTTGCGTGTGGACATCTAGAGCGGGCGCCGCAGCGCCGGGTGGACCGCTCGGTGCGGCGTCCTCGCCTGTTCGTTTGCGACGCGTGTGTAAGTAAGTGTAAGTATTCAACAGTCCGATTGTAAATATTAATGTCATGGTTTATATTATGTATTATGATAATATGATTGTATAAATCGTGTTTATCGTCCGGTTCCTCACTCGCATGTAAGCTAGTCGTAACGATATTTAAGTGTAGACATTAACAGTGAAAAATCATCGATCAGAGTGTTTATTTTTAAATGTAATCTTTCTATAAATACAATAAGAAAAGAGCGATACTTACTGTACGGGCAGAGCGGCCGCGACCTCCACGCTCGCAAGTAGCAAGTGCCGTCGGTTTACCAAATAACGATATTTTTTTAAAACCGACTCGAAAGGAAGAATGTTTTTCTATTCGTCGTATGGTTACCCCTAGACCGATTTAAATTATTCATTTTGAATTCAATCTCGGGAATTAGCTTGGGAATGGTCCCAATTTAATTTCACTGATATACGGCCATGAACTTACAAGATGGAGAGGAGAACTCCTCAAAATCAAATAGAATTTTAAAGATTATTTTTGAGTTGAATTGAATATAGCTTCAATATCAAAGATGTCGTAGTTTGACCGTGAATTTCTAAGTTTTGGGCTTGGGATTCCTCAAAATAAAAGAGTATG
Organism: Manduca sexta; assembly: GCF_014839805.1. Classification (NCBI taxonomy): domain Eukaryota; kingdom Metazoa; phylum Arthropoda; class Insecta; order Lepidoptera; family Sphingidae; genus Manduca; species Manduca sexta. The sequence continues at coordinate 5,293,014 of NC_051135.1, read as the reverse complement.
AGAATTTTTTTTTTTATTGTAATCATAAGACATTTTCTATAACTGCTGAAAAGCAAAAAATAATCACTTTTTAACAAAAGAAACACCGATTTCATGAACTACTACAACCCAAAAAATTATACAACTTTACGCACACAAGCAATATAATCTATTTTTCATTTTTTTATTTTATTTTTATTTTTAATATTGCTCGTGTGTGTCAAGTTTAAATATTTTTTGGATCGTAGTGGTTTTTGTTATTTTTATTATTATTTCTATCTTGGACCTAACCCGGTGTATAAGTCCTACTATGAACATTTCCTACATAAAAAGTAGCTTCCTTATATTAACTTTATCGAGGGCATGATCTATCTTAGTATCAAATTTTACACACTAGTCCATTGAAAAGTTACATTTGGGGTTGCGTTTTTTAGAGGACGCAATTTTAGTTTTTTGAAGTGTAGGGGGGGGTCAGTGTAAAGCTAAAACCAAGTTTGTGGGGTCGCCACCCTTGTCCCACGGCCGCCATCTTGAAAATAGGGGTTGAAATGGTTTTACTATGTATCTCTTAAACTATTTATCTGACAAAAAAAAATTATAAACATTTTTTGTTGCAAATTAAATTCTCTACAACTTTGGTCCAGTAACTTTTTGTCGTAGAACTATAAATAAAAAAATTAAAGCGAAAATGTTAAGAAATTAACAGCAGCATAAAATTCTGTTACAGAAAATGTATGGGTACGGTAGACGAGGTAACTATCACAAACTGATTGAATCATACATAAATAATAAATGCCAGTTTTCATTTAGTAACGCACTGTCAAAATGACCCTGTACATCTAAACCAAGAATCATTAAACATGGTGTACCTCAGGGCAGCATATTGGGTCCACTCCTGTTCCTAATATACTCGTACATTAATGACCTTCCTACAAATACAAAACATAAAACAGTTCTCTTTGCTGATGACTGCACAGCTATAGTCAATGACGTTTTACAAATAGACGCGTCATAGACTAACTAAAATGCACATAAAAATAGCGCAGTATTTACTAGTCACATACCTGTACAGGCCTAGCAGCTCGTATCGATACGGCCTTTGATACAGCCCGAGCGTCGACCGCCGTCACCATGACAGTTGAATAAAATGCATTTATTAGTAAAATAAGTTAAATAGTGTATACTTATTACTAACGTATGAAATTAAATGTTGTTTTCATTTACTGTTGGAGTATAATTTGTACATCGTCTAAGAACACAGGAAGGCATTTTATTTATAAAAATACAAAAAGTTAGTAAGTCGACTAGCCACGACAGCGGTTGGAGGTTGACTAAGTGAATGTCGGGCAATTACCTTGCTTTCGTTGCCATTATTGAGCTCGGACAACGTATCTATGTAATAAAAACATCTTAGGCTGTAGTGGAGTGCACTGTGTGTTATCAGAATGACATTCATACTAATCTCACTGAAATTATAATCTGGTTAAACAACAATAACCTAGTCATAAATTTATATACAACCAAAGTTATGCACTTCTAGCAGCGGCGTGTAAATTCGAATATTCGCATTGGATACGAAAATTGTAAAATAGAAGTAAAAAGTGCAAAGTTCCTGGGTATTACTCTGGACAATAAACTTACTTGAAAGGTCCACATCGAAGAAGTCTCTAAACGACTATGTAAAGCTTCATACTTACTCTCACAGCTGGACTTTACTAACGGTACTAGGGCATGGCATTGTTTTGGGGACAATCCACTCATAAGGAGCTTTTGTTTAGATTTCAAAAAACATGTATCAGGTCCACGTGTGGTCTTAAAATAACACATATACTGCTTCCCCTATTTTAAATCTTTAATAATATTACCTCTACCTGCCTTGTACTACATCTTAGAAACTCCATTATTTGTTAAGGCGATACCTCAAGGTCTATTTTCATGGATATTTCGGCCTTTAAAATTTAATATGACGAAATTTTAAAGGCAGAAATATCCATGATTATTAATTATTTTTACGTTTTTCTTTCAACTGCGAGAACTAATCACTAACTAGACGTGAATTTAAATTCTTGACTTGCCAATACTTGTTTAGTTACCCAGATTAAAGCCGAAACAAAATGTATGAAAATGGACCTTGAGGTATCGCCTTAAAAGTATATTTTTTTTAAAAAAGGTTGCCGGAGTATAGAATATATCTATCCAGTACGCACTCAATAATAAAACAAAATATTTAATATAAAACGTAAAACAGCTTTGATGAAAAAGAGTTTCTTTGATGAAATAAAAAATATGCCTTTGTTAAAATTTAAAAAGACATTATATAAAATATACCTAAATTGAGAAATGTTATTATAAATTCGACGAGTTCCTTAATGATCAGATAAACTATTAAATAATACTTAATGTAATTTTATATAATCTCATCGCGCTCGAAATGAGTTAAATTTTAATTATTAAATTATATTTGTACGCCTTAATGGCAAATCATAAAGCCCTACTTTATTTATTCAAGATCTGTGATTTTTTACACATACATGATTCTGATTCTGAAAGTTTTGATGTAGACCATGGAATTATTATGCACTATGTATATTTTGTTTCTCCGTGTTAGAGGCACTATGATCAATGACTATCGGGGTGTGATGGCCTTCAAAAATCATATCCACAAAATATGTACCTGTATTAAAAAAATAATTAAAGTGGGGTTGGCTCTCAGCCGTCTGGTTCCGCTAAGTAGGTACCGTCGTGGGAATGTTCAGCGTCCGGGGTTTGTCGGCCGCCGCAGTAAACGTCCTGTGTGCGAAGTGCGGTTAGCCACAATGGCCGCTCTGCCTCCGCTCACATCACTAACGTAGGCCTAAGCATATCCAGTGACTTGTGAATATAAATATTAATTGTAATTAAGATATGGTATAGCAGTAGCGCGTAAGAATTGTGTGCCCGCCCGTCGCAGCCGTCCGAGACACCGCGGCGCCGCGGAGCGACCCTTGATACCGATGTACAAATATACTGAACCCTAGGGTAACTACTTCACATACAAAATTCAACATTATTTTCAATTAAAAAGCTATTATCATCGTCCAACAGTCCGGCGTGCGCCCGCGCCGCTTCACGCTGTCATGACATAACATTAGATATCATATTGACGCATCGCGACAGATCGGCGCGAACGCACCTCGATGTTATCATTCTCTATATTCTCTTACTCACTCGACCTACTTATATTTATCTCTCTCTATCTATCTATTTATATAATTATCTCGCTCCATCTTTCGCGTCTGTGTACACGCCTTTATCGTATAAGCGTATAGCATAAGTGTTTAGTTTTTTTATGAAAATCAAAGTTGTCGTTTGTACCACACGCCATGAGAGCATAAAAATTGTTGTTAACAAATTATTTTGAAGGAAAATAAAAAAATTGCATGCTGTGCATATGAGTCTTTCTTTTCCTCTATCCGCGTCTATGCACTGTCCGAGAGCGTCCGGCCGGCCCGGCCCTGGCTCGGCCCTGGCCCGGCCCTGGCCCGGCAGCGCGTGCACGTGCATGGGCATCCTCTATGTAAATCGGCCAGCGTGCCGCGGCGCGCCGAAGGGCGAGAGCGGAGGTGCTCACACGTTGCTTGTTCCGCAGGGCCCGCCGGGACTGGACGGCATGAAGGTCAGTGTCCCCTTCCGTAAGGTAACCGGTTCGGAGACGAGTACTGTTGTCTGAGCGCAGCGTGTGCCCGCAGGGAGCGCAGGGCGAGCCGGGCACCAAGGGCGAGCGCGGCGACCCCGGCCTGCCAGTACGTCACCAGCTCCGCCGACGACGGCCGCAGCGCCACGCAGCGCCACTCCCCACCGCCGCACAACAATGCTCCTCCCTCCTCTACCCGCCCGCCTCACACATCGCCTCCTTCCGCCACTTCTTGTTCTCTGTCTTAAGGAATGTCGTTTATAAACTTACACTCTCTGCGTATATTTGTGCATGTGTGGCATGCATGGCTCGGGTGGACGCCGGAAGTCTCGGGGCGGACGCAACGTATCCTAAGAGGGCCGCGGCAGGGGAGCGGAGCTTTGTTGCGCGGCGGTGATCGGCCGCCGGTAACACGTTGTTAGCGGGCGGCATATTCCGATACAATACTGATCAAGAGTGACCGCTTGCAGGGCACCGACGGAATCCCCGGACAGGAGGTTGGTATCGGCACGTGGCGCCCCGGGGCGCCCGTGTTCAAAAAATCCTTGTGACGGTTGTGTGCCTTGACAGCTGGTAATTGATTGTTTTCACTCGGTAGGGGCCGAAAGGTGACAAAGGCTACAAGGGAGAACCCGTAAGTGTTGAAGTGTCACACAAAAACACATAGGTATTAAGTGTCTGTCTGTCAGTCTGCCAGTGGCGGGCCGGTGGCGCGTCGCTGGCGCCTCGACGCTGCGCTGTTCGCTCAACTAACAACGCATGCCGCACTAATGCCCTGCGCACTGCCTGAGCGCGCGCATTAAACTTACTCCTCGCTTTATACAGGGTCATTTGTATGGGTTTCCCATAATTATCATCACATTTTAATACATAACAGTACCCGGCTTGAAGACCGTTAAAGATGAAGAATCACGTGCTCATGAATGAGGGTGAACGGCTTCAAGCCCGGTAATACGAGAAGTGCATGCCGTTCACGAAGTGCTATCGTGTCGTGTCCTAATAGCGCGACTCGATGCTAGGAGAGGAATCATAGGAATGATAGCGCCTTTCACTGTACAGGGTCCCGTGGGCAAGCGAGGCCGCAAAGGCGACAAAGGCGACAAGGGCGATCAAGGAGTGCCCGGACTCGACGCGCCATGCCCGCTTGGCCCCGATGGTCTGCCGCTGCCGGGCTGTGGCTGGAGACCCACAAAGGTACGCATTATGCACACTCTTCATTGACTCACCTGCTACTAATATTAGTGTGGTGTAAAGTTAAATCTGGCTAACCTATAACGGGCGTATATGTTATGTGTGGGTGTGTGGGTGCATGAGGCTCGCGTAACCCGCTGGCCGGTGTTGCGACAGGAGTCGGTGCCGCTGTTGCCGCCGCGCGAGGAGCCTGGGCCGGGGCTAGGTGCGGCCGACGCCGACCACTCCGAGGAGGAGGGTGATGGTGACACCGCCGACGAGTACGAGGGCCGCGACGACGAGCTCGACGCGCCGCGCGACTACGACGACTACACGGACAACGCGCACCATGCGCACCACCACGACTAACCCCAGCACCCCTCCCTACATTCACTGCCAGCTCCAATCGTGGGGTTCGTGCATGCGCTCGACCCGACTACGGCCTTGTAAATACAACCATATAAATACTAACCGTGGTGTAAGGAGGGACCAGTAATGCGTGCACTAACCACATGACACATCTTACTCCTCGCTCCTCGCTCGCCGCCCGCCACTACCGACTCCCACTTACTGATTCCCACGTCCACTGTTCCCGTGCCAACTGCTGGGAAGTATTTGGATTTGTAAGTAAGCATGGTTTTCTTTCTGGTTTGCTTGAGTGAACACGCATGAAAAGTTTCACTTTTATTCCAATTTCTGTTCAGGTGTTGCCTCTTTGGCCTCGTAGTAATGTAATACTGTTTCTTAGCAGTTTCTTACCTTAAAAGTACTCAAACCTCTAATAGTCCCGTAAAGTATTTCGATCCTGATAAACAGTGGCGTGGGCGAAGCGGGCCCTTGCCCACGGCCTCGCACTTAAAGGGACCTTGCGAGGCCTCTGTACGTACATACTAACCTAAATAAAGACATATAAAATAAATAATATCTAAGTATTTGCTATACTCTGAGGGAACTACATTAGACGGGTGAGAACTGTAAAGTTATATACAAGGTGCGGCTTGCTTTCTATATTCTGAGTTCCTTTGTAGTACCTATTCGAAACTAGTGCGTATCGTATGTGAGGAGAGTAAGGAGACATTTGGATTGCTACCTATTGTAGGCGGTGGTATCGCTTACAGTCAGACGAGACACATGCTCATCTCGTCATTCAATTGCAATAGCAAAGAGAGTTTTTTTTTAATTTTACTTTATAATGTCGTTTTTAATGTGGCAATTCTATTAAACAGTAATAAAAAAATACGGATTTTACCTGACATTTTACTTTTGCAGTCCATGAAGAAACTAGCTGTAAGACGTGTAGATTGTAGACGCGTTGTAAATATGTTGGTGTACGCAGGAGGCGGTGCTGCAATGGGTGCGCAGGCGGCTGGACGTCGACAACGACCTGCCGCCATGAGCAGCCACTACGCGCCACCCTCCGCCACCGGCCGCCAGCCCCAAACGCCACGCCGCATGCACTAGCTCATACGAATCTAAGTTTATACAAATTACGTGCATAATTTTCATTTAAAAAGACTGTGCGACATTTCTTGTGTAAGTACTGCACGCGTGTCGGCTGGCATGGTGGGCGGCAGCACGGCGGCGGCGCGGCGGTGGCGCCTAACTGCCCGCGCTACAGCGCGTGGAGCGTCGCGCACCACTGGCACCTTGTAAATTTTCAGCCGAGTACAAAATGTATTGTGAATAACATTAAAGGACTGTACATATTGTTAAACACTAACGTTACATTATTATAATGCTAACCGCCGCCTGCGGCTGTCTTTATTTAATATTTACAACACAATGATACCAGATACAGTCGACACCGGTGCGGGGCGGGATACATTACACGATATTATGATAACAATAATAAATTATCGCGTAAAGTTAATTTATACAGTAGTGGTGTTAATGACAAACTTTACGTGTTATTAGTATGTAATAATGAAGTACCGTCTACAGAACACAGAACACAAGCCCCCAGTGGGTAGGGGGAATGCGGGGTAGTAAGGACGCGCAGGCGGCGGCGCAGCACCGACTGCGCTGTAAATATACGTTAGCTTCGTGGTCGTATGCAATATACGGGACGAAGCGCGCGCGGCTGTGCCTATCCCGCGACCAACACGCGACGACGACGTGACGTCGAAGTACCGGCGCGGTGACTATGCGACCGCGCACGCATTGTTCTGTATAGCTATAGTTTAAGCATATTAATATAATGATTTTTACGATACTAGAGCCATGTTTCATTTAATCCTACTCTAAATCCCCAACCACCATACTACACACTGAGGTAAATTTTAAAGGGAGCCTGGATGTAATTCTCGACGATACAAGAAAAATAATGCACTTGATTATATTTAAAAATATATATTCGTGCTAGCTGATAAGTTAATGATAACAGTGACCCACTGCAGAGGTGGATTAGGGTCGTATGGAACTTGGTGTGCGGGCGTGTCTTCCGCGCGGGTAAAGCTGGTGGTTCATTGAGAAAATGTCTCGATGTCTTATCTAAGATCAAAATGGCAATACCGTACAAAATCGAGCCGCTTGTAAGAAGTACGAATATTCGTACCGGACTCGAAATTGTTTCTTTCTTTACAAATAAACACGCTTAACTAATTCATGAACTTATTAATTCATTAATCTATAAGTTTGCTACAAAGGACAATGCCCAAAACCAGGCTATCTTTGCGTCAGTCATGCGTCTTAACCAAATAACCATGTAAAATCATAATTTTAATTATTACTTCATTTGTATTTATTTCAGTCATGAGCAAATAGGGGTTTTAAAGATATGAAAAAAGTTGTTTAATTGTTGCAGATCAAACACCGGATAATTTACTGCCAATATGGCGAATTGATACCAATTTATAACAAATTCCCTTTTAAATGGAATAAAAAAGTTTATATGCACAATAAATGTGGTTGTACTTGAAATCTATAATATATGGATTAAATATATTATTCATTAAACAAAAATATTGTTATAAAAAAAATATATTTTACTTAATAATTATGATCAAACTCCAAATAGCTGGTAAAAAGATAAAATATTAATCCTTCTAAAACAAACAAATGGCGACTTGTACTTGCATTGACAGAAATACTAAAGTCAGCTAAAACATGTCTGGACTTTATTTTTAATTAAATGAATATATGGGTACTGATTTTTATTACACTGGCAACTGAAATTAATGACATTTTGACACTTTAGATTTGTCTGAATGAAAATATTTTTGTGTTATTCTTATGTATTTTAATGTTGAGTCGAGAAATTCACTGTTTAGAAACAAGATGTATAGTGTGTGTTCCGAACTTTGAGACGGAAGGCTTTTAGTTAGCAACACAATGTCGTCTAGACCCAGGACTGTTAATCGAGACGGCATATCCCGGCGGTGTATTAACTGCACCATTGCGATGCCACAGCAACGATAAGTATATTTCTTAGACAAGCTATCCAGTTTGTAAGTTATGTAGATTATTATTAACCTACCCGCAATGTGGGAAAAATCTTGCAAAAACTAAAGAAAACAGTTTAACAATAATAATAATCTGAACATGTTTTCTCAACTTCTACATTATATTTTAGGTTTCAAGGCTGGAATTAATTTGTGCTGCCTGCTGGAGATCAGTTAATAGAGAGGTTCACAGACAACAGCAACATGACATGATCCGACCAGCACTGCAAGAAGTCATTCACTCACCTCGGCAGTATTATAAGCGTGTTGCGGCCACATCAAGTTCTTGTTTGTTTTCTGGGAAGCCATATCTATCAAAAATACACATCTATATAAAAATATACATCGGATTTCGTATTTCTTGTTTTATTTTTCTTTTCCTATGATAAGTAACTATTAGCCTAATCAGGCTGTGAAGTTAGTTCCTGGGTTCCTGTTCGATTTTCAGGCCAAGCAAGATTTTATCTCGGTGTTTCTAACATGACTTGCCTGGGATCGGAATCCTCCAAAGGGGGTTGGCGTCAGGCATAAGGCCGGTCATAAAACTAAGGTGAATCTATTCTACAATATGTGTTGACGCCATATTGAAATGAGATAATGGTAGGTGAAAATAAAAATTAAGTTAATCCACGTAATAGAATAAGTCATAAGTCAGAAAAATATGTACTTACACAAAGGATCGGGTAGTATATGCTCAGTGGAAAAACTAATATTCCGCTATACTATCTTAGAAGTTTTATTGGAGCTTCGTCTCATCAGATATGTTAATACCTATCAGTTTCTTATAAGGGCGATTAAAGCTAAGCGAAAAGAATGTCCAATAATTGTTTATAGCATTATCAAGTAGCTACTGCAATATTGAACTTAATTAGGCACGTAGGTAATTTCTACCGTACATTATTGCACTCCATACTTAACCTCAAAATAACCGAGTTATTAAAATTCTGATTACTCCGAACTCCCATCGAATATCCAATTGTTTTCAATTTGTATAAGATTTAGGATATATTCCCTATAGTTTAGTGAAGGTTTTGTACAGACGCAAGCGTAGCCCAACTTTCATACAAAAATTGGCATTCTCCTTTCAGACAATTGTAAAGGACAATGCCCAAAACCAGGCTATCTTTGCGTCAGTCATGCGTCTTAACCAAATAACCATGTAAAATCATAATTTTAATTATTACTTCATTTGTATTTATTTCAGTCATGAGCAAATAGGGGTTTTAAAGATATGAAAAAAAGTTGTTTAATTGTTGCAGATCAAACACCGGATAATTTACTGCCAATATGGCGAATTGATACCAATTTATAACAAATTCCCCTTTTAAATGGAATAAAAAAGTTTATATGCACAATAAATGTGGTTGTACTTGAAATCTATAATATATGGATTAAATATATTATTCATTAAACAAAAATATTGTTATAAAAAAAATATATTTTACTTAATAATTATGATCAAACTCCAAATAGCTGGTAAAAAAGATAAAATATTAATCCTTCTAAAAAAAAACAAATGGCTACTTGTACTTGCATTGACAGAAATACTAAAGTCAGCTAAAACATGTCTGGACTTTATTTTAATTAAATGAATATATGGGTACTGATTTTTATTACACTGGCAACTGAAATTAATGACATTTTGACACTTTAGATTTGTCTGAATGAAAATATTTTTTTGTGTTATTCTTATGTATTTTAATGTTGAGTCGAGAAATTCACTGTTTAGAAACAAGATGTATAGTGTGTGTTCCGAACTTTGAGACGGAAGGCTTTTAGTTAGCAACACAATGTCGTCTAGACCCAGGACTGTTAATCGAGACGGCATATCCCGGCGGTGTATTAACTGCACCATTGCGATGCCACAGCAACGATAAGTATATTTCTTAGACAAGCTATCCAGTTTGTAAGTTATGTAGATTATTATTAACCTACCCGCAATGTGGGAAAAATCTTGCAAAAACTAAAGAAAACAGTTTAACAATAATAATAATCTGAACATGTTTTCTCAACTTCTACATTATATTTTAGGTTTCAAGGCTGGAATTAATTTGTGCTGCCTGCTGGAGATCAGTTAATAGAGAGGTTCACAGACAACAGCAACATGACATGATCCGACCAGCACTGCAAGAAGTCATTCACTCACCTCGGCAGTATTATAAGCGTGTTGCGCGGCACATCAAGTTCTTGTTTGTTTTCTGGGAAGCCATATCTATCAAAAATACACATCTATATAAAAATATACATCGGATTTCGTATTTTGTTTTATTTTTCTTTTCCTATGATAAGTAACTATTAGCCTAATCAGGCTGTGAAGTTAGTTCCTGGGTTCCTGTTCGATTTTCAGGCCAAGCAAGATTTTATCTCGGTGTTTCTAACATGACTTGCCTGGGATCGGAATCCTCCAAAGGGGTTGGCGTCAGGCATAAGGCCGGTCATAAAAACTAAGGTGAATCTATTCTACAATATGTGTTGACGCCATATTGAAATGAGATAATGGTAGGTGAAAATAAAAATTAAGTTAATCCACGTAATAGAATAAGTCATAAGTCAGAAAAATATGTACTTACACAAAGGATCGGGTAGTATATGCTCAGTGGAAAAACTAATATTCCGCCATACCTATCTTAGAAGTTTTATTGGAGCTTCGTCTCATCAGATATGTTAATACCTATCAGTTTCTTATAAGGGCGATTAAAGCTAAGCGAAAAGAATGTCCAATAATTGTTTATAGCATTATCAAGTAGCTACTGCAATATTGAACTTAATTAGGCACGTAGGTAATTTCTACCGTACATTATTGCACTCCATACTTAACCTCAAAATAACCGAGTTATTAAAATTCTGATTACTCCGAACTCCCATCGAATATCCAATTGTTTTCAATTTGTATAAGATTTAGGATATATTCCCTATAGTTTAGTGAAGGTTTTGTACAGACGCAAGCGTAGCCCAACTTTCATACAAAAATTGGCATTCTCCTTTAACAGTATTTCTTTGTATAATTTACACCATCCTTTATCACATCAAGTCTAAGTTTTAAGCGAGTATTAACAAAAAGCAAAAAATAAAAAGGTGTTAACAAAAACAGTCTTCAAAACAACTACATACCAAAAAATCAACTATAAATAAGATAAGGAATTTAAAAAAACATCGGAATGAAATTTTTTTTCGTACACACTAATCTCCAAAATTATCTAACCGATTCCACTACAAATAATTGTGAGAGGTTAGTTACATCCAGCTGAAATCATAGGATAATTTTGAGCCGGTAGGTGGCGCTGTTGTTGAGGTTAAAAGATGAAAAGTACATATAATGTGGTAGATGGCGCTCTGTGGCAGGACATCTGTCGGACCTACATAGTCATTAACTAAATAAAAAATCTCTAGAACAAAAAATAAAACTGAGTTAAAACTACTAAATATCAAAAGTATTTTACTTTGTTACAAAGGAGTTAATCGGTCGAGTGTCAAGCTCAAAGATGATAACTCGTCAGTCAGCAGTAACCAATAAACACTGGCACTGGGCATTGGGCAGTCTCTACCCGTCCATCGGCGCGGCGAGACGCGAGCTCCACGTGCTCTGCTACGTTCGCCATAACATTAAATTCCGCTCGTAGCGATACCTACTGCCAAGTGTGACATTCGTGATATTTGGAATGCAATCAAACGTGGTGTTTTGTTTGTGCTATTATTTTCCTGAATGACAAATAGTTGTGCGAAGCGTTTTCCTCACTGAGACGGATAACGGGCGTCGCGGTGCGAAGTAGTGTGCGGTCTGATAATAGCGCAGCGACGCGCGTTCGGCGATCTGATGCAGGCTTGGCGTTGGTGGTGCACGACGCTTCTGCTAGCGCTAGTGCCGGGGCTGGCGGGGGGAAGTAATCGGCCCGAGTGCGCATCCAACACATACTGCAAATTCGCCGAGGAAAGTTTCCGGCGCGAGTTTTTCTATAACGTGTCAGGTGAGGACCGTGTGCTCGGCATTACTTATTCACGCTTCATACACCTACTTTAAAGACTACCAACTGCTACTGAGTCTGCCTCGGTGGAGTATTTGTAATGTGTACGCGGTGCGAGTGCGACTACCGCGCTGAGGTCCAGAATTCAAATACCGGGTCGGACCAAAAATTATTGTGACTGGGTATTTTCATCTTAAAAATTACTCGAGTTACAGCTCGGAGGCAGGAAGTGGGCGGTGTGATACCGCCGTGCCTCGGATAGCACGTAAAGCTATTGGTCTTGCGCCTGATCTCTCTCTGCTCATGTCAGCTTGTCGTCTCCCCGGAGTCAGATTATGAGAATAAAGGAACAGAGAGTGCACCTGTGCATTGCGCACACACTAGTACACTCTAATATCTCCTGCGCACCAGGCTGATCTCAGATGAGATTGGCCGCCTGGTCGAAATTCGGTTAGGAGTTTTAAAATTATTAATAAATAATATCACAAATAAGTGAGATAAAAATTCAAATTAGGATGTAATATTTAATTCGTCGCAGGAGGTCGCTGGATGCCGGCCGCTTCCAATAGGTTGATCTGGAAATCTTTGAGGAAGGCTCATGTTCAGCAGTAGACATCTTTCAGCTGATGATGATGATGATGACTTAATCCCAACCTTAATCCAATAAGGAATTGAAACATATATTATAACTCTCCTGCCTGTTCTCTTAATGTTATTTCATATTTCTCATTATTCCTTACATATATGTAGACATAGGGTCGTTGTCATTGGCTAATATTGAGATACAACTTGAATCTAGTTGGCCGTCAGATAAACAAAGCTGAGAAACAAACATGTTATCACAGCAATGCTTCGTCCTTAGATAAAAAGTCAATGAATAAGGGGAATGTATATTAAAGCCAACATTACAATATGAGTAACGTTAAGTATTTTAAATAATAAGCTATCAAAATTTTAACGAAAAATTTACATTTGGCGGTTTTTGTCCTTGAAATATGTACACCGTATGCGTAAAACTGGGGTCGCCAACAATTTTTCGATGAAATATATTTTTATTTAAATAAGGTACTTATAATAAAATATAGATCGCTTCAAAATTGTATTTTATGGCAACAGCAAAAATAGACGATATATTTTTGTTACCATTACTATCGATACGTACCAGATCTGCCGTTCCGAACACACTGCGTTCGACTCAACATTGCTGCAATCCGTAGACTTGACATGAGTATGGTTTCAACATTGACAGCGTGTGATTATCTACGGAGCGGCGCTCATAATATAAGAACTCGAGTCTAAGTGTAAACCTCGATGTGAATAACAATTATTAGTCAAGTAAGTCAAATTATTTGTTGTTAAGTTAATAAATAGGTAATAATAGTGACGTTTTGATTGCCATTTTGCTTATACTCCATGTAAAGCGCTTTAGCACTGCATATTTAAGAAAAGTTTAGTTAAACGACGATTGATGTTTTAGCGCTACAGCGAGCTTTAGTTTCAACTCCAGATTTTGAACAAATAGTTTATATGGACGTTCGTGCCTATGGTCTACGTCATAATCTTCGTCTTTAGTCTTCGTCATAATATACGTGAATGTTTATTACTGATTTATTTCTATAAAAGTTCGGATACTGTTACTGTTCCATCACTCAAAAGTTAATGTAAAGGAGCGTTCATATATTTTAGAATAAAGAGTTGTTTATTATATTAATATGTTGAAAATATAGTACTTTTGCGCACTATAATATATTTCTTCAACAATATATATTACAGCGGGCTTTATCTACTTATTCCATTTCTTGATTCGGCTTTTATTTATTTTTACTTATGAGCGGCAAACGTCTTTAGCCCGCGTGCCAGCTCTAAAGAACTTTAAGGAATGTTGTCGTAGTGACTTAGTCAATATTACTTTACGTTTACGTCAATATCCATGTCGGTATAGTCAGTCAGCGAAAGAACGCTGTAATTTTTTTTGCATAACGAGTTAGTATTACCATCTGTGCTAGTCCGTAATATTAAAAGATGCCAAATGGAAATGAGTAAGTAATAGGACATCGACATTAGCATATGCTCCCGCGCTAAGGCCAACATTAAAATATGAATTTGCGTGATTGTATTATCTCTAATACAATCACGCAAATTCACCCGCGATTCCTGGGAGCCGGGGTGCAGACTGTGTGCACAATTGATCTATTATAATCTATCCATTAGCATTAAAGTATGAACTTGCCTTATTAAATGAGTCCTTCAAGACATGAATTGCAAATTGCTAACGCCGAACCATGACGTTGATTTTAGTTAACCATATATCGCTGTTTAACAAACCCCTGTCTGTAGCCTATAACACATTAACTCTGCCGACTAACACGATGCTTATTCAAGTGTTGCGAAGCTGCGCAAGTGAACGAGCCGATACAGCGCGGCTGGTTCGTGAGTCGAGTCTGCACGCAGCAGTCGTGTTATCAGCCGTTCCTGAGTGTGTGTGTGCGTGTGTGTGTAAAACGTTAATGAACTGCGGTATTTGATGCACAGATGGAAGTATGTACATTTGATAAATTTAAATGGTAGTATTCCTACATGAAATTGGATTAAATATAGTCTTTAGATATCTTTCGCTGAAATTTAATTTCTCCCGATGTTGCTATTTATTTACGTTTGAAGATGATGAACAATAAAATTGGCAACGATCACTTAATGTTTTTGTTTTCCGCCTTATACTGTTCAAATAAATTTGATGAATACATAAAAAAATTCAAAAGCTCGTTCAGATCAACATGCACAATGGATTGAAAGTCAATTATTAAACAATCAAACATAAATTATCAAATCTCTTACAAAGCTTGGACGAATTTGGTGTTGGGAAAAAAATGTTCTCTTATTTTTTTTTTTATTTATTTCATAGCTTTATTGTACACCATATAAAAACACTGTGCTTAATATTAAAGCAATGAAGGCTGAAAGGAGGTACAATTGGCGGTCTTATCGCTCTTATGGAATATTCATATGATTTTTTTTTAAAAATCCAGACTGATAACTTTAATATTATAACTAGAGCCATGACTACAGTGCATGATACAAAGAAAAATACAAACAAATATTTTTTTATTGTTGAGCAGTACATTCATGTATTCGCAACATAGATAATAAATAAAGTTAAAATGCCCACAACCTCTCAGTGGGTACCCCTCATACCCTTAGTACTTAGATATCGTAAGCGAAATGGGGAGAACAGTCCACACAAGCAGCGCCCGTTTCCGAGTATGAAGCATGTGAAAGCCATCGGTCTCCTCGACCCAGTGCGGGATTTATATTTTTTATGAGTGTAGGGCACTTTATTTCCGCCGCCCCATGTACGTAGATTTATGTACCTATGCATGTATGTAGGTTTCATTAAGAATTTTCCATTTGTTTGTATTATGGAAGGCGCTAAAGTTAAATAAACGAATGATTAATTAAATCGAGTAAGCGTCCAGTGAAATCTGCCGCCCCTAAGATACCTATACGGCCTATTTACATACCCAGGACTGCCTCGACCATGTTGTAGGGAAGTGGCGGACCCGGCACACGACGCCGCCGCAGGTACAGACAGTTGAGAGTTACCATTATATTCTATCGAATGACATAATTTGAACGAAAATTTCATGAAAGTACTTAATCCCTAGCATTTTTATTCTCTAGGTTTTCTGAAATCTTGTAATACAAGATTAACGTAAATAAACGTTATTATACAACTTCCGCTTTACAATAGCTTGCAATTTATCTATATTTAAGCATTTGATATCAGCGGGAACTTTGCTATAAAAGTGTAAACAGTAACCCTTAAAACTTTTGCTGGTCTTTTGAAGCTTAGTTTTGTGACTAACTAGATTATTTATATTATTTAAAATATGGATATCTCAATCTTTTCGAAAATTATCCGTATTTTTATGAACCATATTTTTAGTGAAAATGAATTGTGATGCTACTGTCATTATATTTGTCTTTTTTTATTTTTTTTCTAAGAAAGTATCTAGAATTGCGAATAAATAGATCTTATCGCTCGTTTTGGAAGAAGAAATGTGGTAATAATGTCAGCAGTACCACAAAACTATTATAAATTCCATAACTGATGAAACTATGAAAATCAGCAAAATGGACCAATCCAGATGTCTCAATATAAGTCAGTTACGTATCCCGCCTACTTCAGCGTTGCTCAGCTTTTTAGCGAGGACAGCCTTTGGCTGCCTCGGTGGCGTAGCTGTAATTGTACAGGGTACGAGTGCGATTACCGCGCTGAGGTCCTGGGTTCGAATCCCGGATCGGACCAAAATAATTGTAACTGGTTTTTCTATCTTAATAAATTATTCAGTTACAGCTCAAAGTCAGGAAGTTGGCGGTGTAATACCCGGTGCTCTCAGAAAGACCGTAAAGCCGTCGGTCTTGCGTCTGATCTCTCTCCGGTAATGTCGGATTACCGTCTCACTGGCCTATGAGAGTGTAGGAATAGATAATGCATATTATGTATATTGCGCGCATACTTGTGCATAATATATCCTGCGTACCTGGCTGATCTCCGTTGGGATTGGCTGCCGTGGCTGAAATTCGAAAGGATCATCATCATCAACGAGGACAGTTTCAATATGTGAAGGCCCCATTGAAGTTAAGGAATCCAATGTGATCCGCAAAACTTTGATTATATTCACAAGGCTCACTTCGTCATTATTTATAAAAATGTTAGCGTCAACTTTTTAAACATTAGATATAACGAATTTTATAGTTTTAGGGTTTTTCACTATTTAATAATAAATTGTTAACGCTAAACCAATGCGCTTATTTTGAGAGAGTGTTGTTTACATCGTCAAGGATTGATTGATGTTTTATTTTAAATAATAAGAAAGTATCATCTGCAAACAAAATTATCTCACAATTGGCACTTGTAAAACTTACCTTAGTAAGTCATTTATACTATAAATAAAAAGAAACGATCCAAGAACTGAACCCTTTAAGACTCCGTCATATAACTACAGAACCAGCAGATTGGTTTC